>NC_091282.1:851116934-851416934 GCF_032444005.1 Ranitomeya imitator
GTAAGAATATCGCTCCAGCGTCGTAGACTGCTGTCACACTTTGCAATGTACGACGCTGGAGCGATAATTTCATGACGTATGTGCGATGTAGAAGCCGTTGGTTACTATGCGCACATCGTATACAATATCGTGCACACCTTTGTTACACCATGCGATCATGCCACCACAGCAGGACACTAGACGACGAAAGAAAGTTTCAAACGATCTGCTACGACGTACGATTCTCAGCGAGGTCCCTGATCGCAGGAGCGCGTCAGACACTGCGAGATCGTAACTATATCGCTGGAACGTCACGAATCGTGCCGTCGTAGCGATCAAAATGCCACTGTGTGACGGTACCCTTAAGGTACCGTCACACTTAACGATATTGTTAACGATATCGTTGCTTTTTGTGACGTAGCAACGATATCGTTAAGGAAATCGTTATGTGTAACAGCGACCAAAGATCAGGCCCCTGCTGGGAGATCGTTGGTCGCTGAAGAAAGTCCAGAACTTTATTTCGTAGCTGGATCTCCCGCTGACATCGCTGGATCGGCGTGTGTGACACCGATCCAGCGATGTCTTCACTGGTAACCAGGGTAAACATCGGGTAACTAAGCGCAGGGCCGCGCTTAGTAACCCGATGTTTACCCTGGTTACCAGCGTAAAAGTAAAAAAAAAAAAAAAACACTTCATACTTACCTACCGCTGTCTGTCCCCGACGCTCTGCTTCTCTGCACTCCTCCTGCACTGGCTGTGAGCACAGCGGCCGGAAAGCAGAGCGGTGACGTCACCGCTGTGCTTTCCGGCTGACCGACGCTCACAGCCAGTGCAGGAGGAGTGCAGAGAAGCAGAGCGTCGGGGACAGACAGCGGTAGGTAAGTATGAAGTGTTTGTTTTTTTTTACTTTTACGCTGGTAACCAGGGTAAACATCAGGTTACTAAGCGCGGCCCTGCGCTTAGTTACCCAATGTTTACCCTGGTTACCGGGGACCTCGGGATCGTTGGTCGCTGGAGAGCTGTCTGTGTGACAGCTCTCCAGCGACCAAACAGCGACGCTGCAGCGATCGACATCGTTGTCGGTATCGCTGCAGCGTCGCTTAGTGTGACGGTACCTTTAGTGTGAAGGTACCTTAACAAGAACAGCAAAAACAATGAACACAAGTGAGAACCTAGCCTTACAAGATATACTTATTTGAGGGAGATAATGTTGACCACAACAGTAAAAGATAAAGTGTCCAAATAGTCTTATGTAACCAAGCTGGAAAAAAAAAGCTAAAGCTTGCCACACAGTCACTGGAGCCAAGCTCTGAAAATGTTTTTTGTTTTATTTTTTCTAATAACTTTTTAATACATCTTTAATTTTGTAAACAGTTTAAAACATAAGAAAAATTACATGTACTTTTTAGTACATAAAATGATGCCTTATTAACAGTTAAAGCCTGGTCTCCAGGTCTTCCTCTAAGCAACTGCCACTGCTTAAATGGGGAACATGGTACCCCCATACTCATTGTGTGCGATATGCCTCTATAAATTTCAGAACATCTATAAGAGGTAGTTTTTTTCCTAGCTTGCAATCTTGTTTTTCCTTAACAGTTTACTAGCAGTGCCAAGAGTACAAGATGTAAAGGCAGGTTCACAGATTAAATATTCAGTATAATCTTCTCATGAAGATGTCAACTTAAAAGAGTTAGGCTGTGTGCACACGATGCAGATTTGGTGCAGAAAAATCTGCTGCAGTTCTGCACTAAATCTGCATCTCCTGGCAGAATCTGCAGGTGCGTTTTTTATGCGTTTTTGATGCGTTTATTGAGCACAAATCTGCACAAAAAACGCATCAAAAACGCACCTGCAGATTTCTATTATGGAGGGGTGCAGAAACGCTGCAGAACTGCACAAAAGAAGTGACAGGCACTTCTTTGAAATCTGCAGCGTTTCTGCGCAGATTTTTCTGCACCATGTGCACAGCTTTTTTTTTTTTCACATTGATTTACATTGTACTGTGATCACAGTGCAGTTCTGCAGCGTTTCTGCTGCAGAAAAATCTGCTGCAGTTCTGCACTAAATCTGCATCGTGTGCACATACCCTTACAGCCAAGTCAAGCCAATTAAAGAGAATATCTATGACAACAGATATGTGGCAAACTTATATTTTACTTACCTTCTGGCCTTTGTCCTTCTGAAACACGAACACAGGAGGTGCTATAGCTGGTTTTTCTGTAAGTGGGAAAGAATAAAAAAAACAAGTAAATAAAAAGACTTTGCTGGAAAAGCTAAGACACAAACCCTCAAACGACAAAAAAAAAAAAAAAAAAAAAAGTAACATCTGGATAAAGAAAAACCTATATACTGAAATTCAATAAGTCAGGGGTCAAAAACAATCAGGCAAATGCTGTTAGGCGAGAGTCATCAAACCTGTACACAAGATATTCGTTGCCTGCAGTCCCATGTAATTGAGGGGGGTTGGATTTCACACTACAGCTACTAACATTGAAGCCATTGAAGACTGGAAAAATCCTCATTATAGCCCTGGATGAAATCCTTGAGGGGTGTAGTTTCCACAATGGGGTCCCTTGTGGTGGGTTTCCACTCATTAGGCACATCACAAGCGCGATATGGTATCCACTCTCGATTCCAGACATTTTTGCGTTCAAAAAGTCAAAATTGTGCCGCTTCCCTTCCGTGCGCCCAAATAGTATTAGTTTTCCCACACACACACATATGGGATATCGGCGTAATCAGGAGAAAGCACACAACTAAATTTGGGGTCCATTTTCTCCTGTTACCCTTGTGAAAGTAAATGATTTGGGGCTAAAGCAAAATTTGGGTAGAAAAAAAAAAAAAAAAAAAATTATATATATATATATATATATATATATATATATATATATATATATATATATATATATATATATACACATACATATATATATATATATATACATACATATATATACACATACATATATATATATATACATATATTCATTTTTTCCTTCCACAATCCATTAATTCCTGTGAAGAACCTAAAGGATTAATAAAAATCTTGAATGTGATTTTGAACACTGTAAGGGTATGTTCACACGTTCCTGATTTCCATCCTTTTTTTTTTTCAGGACTGTTTTTTAAAAAACTGCAGCTCTTGGCAGAAAACGCAGGTCCTTTTTTTGGTCCTTTTTTGATCCTTTTTTTTTTATGCAGTTTTCTATGCAGTTAAAATGGCTGAAAATACCCTAACCCTACCCCTAACCGTACCCCTAACCCTAACCCTATTCTAACCTTAGTGGGGGAAAAAAAAAAAAATTCTTAATTTTTTTTTATTGTCCCTACCTATGGGGGTGACATTTACTATTTTTTTTTATTTTGATCACTGAGATATAACCTATCTCAGTGATCAAAATGCACTTTGGAACGAATCTGCCGGCCGGCAGATTCGGCGGGCGCACTGCGCATGCGCCCGCCATTTTGCAAGATGGCGGCGCCCAGGGAGAAGACGGCCGGACGGACACCGGGACGCCGGGTAAGTATAAGGGGGGGGAGATTAGGGCACGGGGGGGGGGGGGCATCGGAGCACTGAGGGGGGGCATCGGAGCACGGGGCGGTGGGATTGGAGCACGGGGGGCGGGATCGGAGCACGGGGGGGCAGCCACACTCCGCCCACGCACTTCCGCCCGCTTTCCCGCACTTCCTGCTGCAGCGGTTCGGCACCACAAACCGCAGTAAAACCCGCAGATATTTTTTTCATCTGCGGGTTTTACTGCGGGTTTGACCTCACAATGGAGGTCAATGGGTGCAGAACCGCTGCGGCTCCGAAAAAAGAAGTGACATGGTACTTTTTTCCCGCAGCTATTCAGCGCGGTTTTTTTTTTTTATTTTCCGCATTGTGGGCACAGCAGTTCCTGTTTTCCATAGGGTACAATGTAATGTACCCTGCATGGAAAACAGCTGCGGACCCGCAGCGGGAAAATCGCGGCAATTCCGCATGAAAAAAAAGGATCGTGTGAACATGGCCTAAGGCTGCCGTCACACTAGCAGTGTTTGGTCAGTATTTTACATCAGTATTTGTAAGCCAAAACCAGGAGTGGAACAATTAGAGGAAAAGTTTAATAGAAACATATGCACCACTTCTGCATTTATCACCCACTCCTGGTTTTGGCTTACAAATACTGATGTAAAATACTGATAGTGATTCCAGAACACTGCCCCCATTCCTTATGGGAAATATGCAGATGCATGTAAAGAAGCTGCGGAGACACCATCACGTGTTTCTCGACGCAAGCAGTGAATAGCCAGGCCTTTCCCCGGGAAGGAACAACCACGGGAAGGGCAGCATCCTATGAAGGAAAGCCACCTAATCCAAGCATGGTATCCATCCACAGACAGCTGTTTCGGGGTTTTTGCCCCTCATCAGTGTGGAGTAGGAATCTGGCTATTAGGAGCAGTGCCTAGTAAAAGGGCTATAAAGGCACAGATGATTGGCCTCGGGAAATCACTGCGTTGAGAAACACGTGATGGTGTCTCCGCGGTGTTGGATGTTTTGGTCTCCCCGAGGCCAATCATCTGTGCCTTTATAGCCTTTTTACTAGGCACTGCTCCTAATAGCCAGATTCCTACTCCACACTGATGAGGGGCAAAAACCCTGAAACAGCTGTCTGTGGATGGATACCATGCTTGGCATAGGTGGCTTTCCTTCATAGGATGCTGCCCTTCCCGTGGTTGTTCCTTTCCGGGGAAAGGCCTGGCTATTCACTGCTTGCGCCGAGAAACACGTGATGGTGTCTCCGCAGCTTCTTTACATGCAAATACCGATAGTGGACAGCAGCCTCAGGGGTGTAGTTTTTAGAATGGTGTGACTTTTGGCTATTTTCTGTCATAGACCTTCAAAGTCACTTCAAATGTGATGAGGTCCCTAAAAAAAAAAAAAAAATGGTTTCGTAAATTTTGTTGGAAAATTGAGAAATTGCTGATCAACTTTTTACCCTTCTTACTTTTTAAGAAAAAAATGTTTGTAAAATTGTGATCTACAGTAAACATATTTGGGAAATGTTATGCAATAAATAGTGTGGCACAACTCTCTGGTTTAAGGGCATAACATTTTTTAAAAGTTTTAAAAATTGCAAAATCACATTTGTCAAATTCTCTATATCTTCATAAATATATGCAAATCATATTGACCAAAATTAACCATTAACATGAAGAACAATATGTCACATTAATACCAGTCTCAGAATCAGTGGGATCCCCGTTGAAGTGCTCCAGAGTTATTGCCACATAAAGTTGAAGATTTAAAAATTGGGCCTGGTCATTAAGATCTACATTAGTTGTCACTATGGGGTTAAAAAAAGAAAGACAACTTAAAGGGAACCTGTCACCACTCCCCAGGCGTTAGTAACTAAAAGCCATCTTGTGCAGCACTAATGCTGCCTTCTGACAAGGTGGCTCTTTTAGTTATTGTTCCTTGCACTGCAGACATAATCGCTTTTTAAATTTGTCCCTCATACCTTCAAACGGGGGCAGGTCTTTCCCCCCTAATCCAGATGCACCACAGCTGTCAATCTGCGAGCTGGGCGACGCCTCCTCGGCGTTATTCAATTCTCCAGGCGCGTGCGCTGTCATATTCTGCCTTAGGCATGCGCAGTTCACGCTGCCGACCACTGACATCACTTGATGTCTTGTTTACTGCGTGCACACGCGGCCCTAGATCCCGCCCCGCAGTGTGAATAAATCATAAGAGACTGCGGGGCAGGATCTAGGGCCGCAGGTGCGCACAGACGCAGTAAGCAAGACATCAAGTGATGTCAGTGGTCGGCAGCGTGAACTGTGCATACCCAAGGCAGAATATGACAGCGCAGGCCCCTGGAGAATTGAATAATGCCGAGGAGGCTGCGCCCGGCTCGCAGAGTGATGGCTGTGGTGCGTCTGGATTAGGGGGGGAATAGACCTGCTCCCGTGGTGATTTGAAGGTATGAGGGACAAATTTAAAAAGCGATTTTTTCTGCAGTGCAACGAACAATAACTAAAAGAGCCACCTTGTCAGAAGGCAGCATTAATAACTAAAAGCCATTTAAAAGTGGTGCAAAATGTTTAGAGAATAAGGCGCAAATACTAAAGCCACTAAAAAGGAGCAGATTAATCCTTGTTTCTCTGCTTTTTTGTAGTAATCGGGCTGTGCCTTAGGCTCTTGTTCATATGGTAGTTTTTGATTTATGGTTAGTTTAGAACAGAAACAAACAGCATCATGTGCTTTTCAAAACAGAAGCAGAGAGGTCCACTGATCTATAACAGGCCATTTGTTTATTGTTAAAAACAGAAGTATCGCCTCTGTCTACAAGACTTTTTTTCATTCCAAAAAAAAAAACAACAAGCAGATGAGAGCCATATAAACCAATGGGGACTCTCTGCTTCCGTTTGAAATGGGACTGCACAGGATACTACTTCCAAAAGGAACAGAAACTGTAGAGCAAATGGACACGTGAACAGTCTTATGATGCATGCCAACTGTACAGGACAAGCAGATTCAATGATTTTCAGCTGCAAATGAGCATACTTAACCAGCAAACCACAGGAATAACACTAAATATTGCAGATTTGTACAATGTCCAGGTCACTTTAAAGGGGGAATCGAGTTTTTTGTTCTTTTTTTAATAGAGCACTTGTAAAAGCGACCCTACCACATTATTCACACTACCCAAGTCACAGGAATAATGAATCAGAGCCTGGCTGTGCTATTGCAACCAGGTATATTATTCTCTGAAATATTTCTTATTTTGTTTACATTATGTTCTAAAGCCAAAACTTAATTTTATCATTTACAGAGCTGTACGAGGGCTTTTTTTAATATATAACAAGCAGTAATTTTATTGGTAGTGTTTTTGAATACATTAAACTTTTATGATCACTTTTTATTTAGTTATTGTGAGGCATGAGGAACAAAAATGGTAATTTTTGCATTGTTTTTCGATTGTTTACTCAAGCTCACAGTGCGGAATAATGATTGTGGTGCAGTACATGTCATTCAGCAATACTGTGCATTACACTACATCTTTCAGTACCTGACAGTTAGCACCTCAGGCCCCGCACTGGTGCGACATGGCAGGCCGGAAGGCCTTTGACGGTAACAACCCATCAGCACCCAGACTGCAGTGCAAGAGTGCCGATGGGCTGACAGAGGGACCGCTTTCCCTTTAACTCATATGCCGCTGTAACACTTGATAGCAGCACGAGGAGTTACGACTGCTAGGATCTACGAAAATGCCGGTCTTAGCAGCAAGTCTGGCTCCTGCAGCTGATTGCATCAGCACAGCCATCATTTAGCACTAAGTCACCTGTGCTCAAGCTGGATAAATACATCACATAGCATTAAGCGATTCAAGGGGTTGTCCAGTCTAAAACGACAATTCTGCAGTTACTTTGTGACTACGTAATTTGGAATCTTTATCGCCCATGTACTGAGCACTGTGAAGATTCTCCAGCGTCAGCGCAGAGAATGGCGGGCACGTGACCAAAAGATGCATCTTAGTTCTAACTTTTGGGGCTCCTCCAACATACTAGTAATCTAGCACACTGATGAAGGTCCAGTTACGACCGAAACGTTTGTGTTTACTGTATGTATAATAAACCCCCATTTTTGCATCACAACACGTCCGGAGTGTGCCAATCACTTGTTGTTTTCACCTTCATGACCAGACCAAATTTTACAATTCTGACCACTGTCCCTTTATGGGGTAATAGCTGTGGAATGCTTCAACCAATCCCACGGATTCTTAGATTTTTTTTCTCGTGACATTGTACTACATTATAGTGGGAAAATTTCTTCGATATGACTTGCATTTATGGAAAGAAAAAAGAAATCTGGAAAAAAAAAGTTGAAATTTTGCAATTTTCAAACTTTAGAATTTTATGCCCTTGTCACACAAAATAGTTATAAATAACATTTCCCACATGTCTATTTTACATCAGCACAAATTTTGAAACAATTTTTTAGCAATGCGGAAGGAAAAATGAAAATGCAACCGTCACGAAAATTTTACTTTAGACCCAAAATTGTCACAGGAAAAAAATGGATCCCAAAATTTGTTGTGCAATTTCTCCTGAGTACGCCGATACCCCATATGCTGGGTAAAACCACTGTTTGGGCACACGTCATGGCTCGGAAGGGAAGGAGCACCATTTGACTTTTTGAATGTAAAATTTGCTGGATTAATTAGCGGACACCATGTTGTGTTTGGAGAGCACCTGATGTGCCAAAAAAGTGGAAACCGCCCATAAGTGACACCATTTTGGAAACTAGACCCCTCAAGGAACTTCTCTAGATGTGTGGTAACCACCTTGAATCCCCAAGTTATTCATAGAAGTTCATAACGTAGAGCCCTGAAAATAAAAAGTCATTTTTTTCCCACAAAAATCACCTTTTAGCCCCAAATGTTTATTTTAACAAGGATAGCAGGAGACAATGGACCCCAAAATTTGTCGCGCAATTTCTCCTCAGTACACCAACACCACATATGTGGGGGAAAACTACTTTTGAAGCACAGTGCAAAGCTCAGAAGTGAAGAAGCATCATACAGTGCCTTGTGAAAGTATTCGGCTTCCTGGAACTTTTCAACCTTTTCCCACATATTATGCTTAAAATATAAAGATACCAAATGTAAATTTTTGGTGGAGAAATCAACAACAAGTGTAAGAATTGTGAAGCTGAACGAAATTTATTGGTTATTTTAAATTTTTGTGGAAATTCAAAAAATGAGAAGTGGAGCGTGCAATATTATTCGGCCCCTTTTCTTTCAGTGCAGCAAACTCACTCCAGAAGTTCATTGTGGATCTCTGAATGATCCAATGTTGTCCCAAATGCCTAATGATGATAAATATAATCCACCTGTGTGTAATCAAGTCTCCGTATAAATGCACCTGCTCTGTGATAGTCTCAGGGTTCTGTTTGAAGCAGAGGCGTAGCTAGGGTTTCAACTTGGGGGGGGGGGGGGCGAAACATCTGAGTGGGCCCCTAACCAGCTAACCCCGATTACAGTTAAGCTTGCGCACTCTAATTGTGAATATAGGGGAACCTCAGAATATGACAGCACTGTTATTGAAAATAAATCTATATACAAAAACGAACATTGACTTTACCGCCATATTGTGACCATATGCAACTTTGATGGTCACATTACTCTGAGTGCCCCTATAACAATGATGCTTAAGTGCCCACTTAAAATTTAATAATGTCCCCCAAGTTCCCCCATGTACTGCTCCACTATACACAGTATGGTGAGCTTAAAGCTTCCCTATACACAGTCTAAGGCCCCCACTGCTCCCCTCTACACAGTATGATCCCACTGCTCCCCTATACACAGTATAATGCGGACAGAACTCCACTATAGAAAGTATAATGCCCCCCAGAGCTTTCCTATATACAGTGTAATGGGCCAACAGCTCCCAAATGCACACTATGCCTTCACAGTTCCCTATACACAGTATGATGGGCCCGCAGCTCCCTTATACACAGTATGATGGGCTTGCAGCTCCCTTATACACAGTATGATGCGCACCACAGCTCCCTTATACACAGTATGATGGGCCCACAGGTCCCTTATACACAGTGTGATGGACCCGCAGCTCCCGTATACACAGTGTGATGGACCCACAGCTCCCATATACACAGTGTGATAGACTCACAGCTCCCTGTCATGATTTGGATGTGCCGGTCATTTACTCATCATCCGGCGTATTCACTATTTTGTGGCACTGCTGCAGTGCCGCTGCTCAAACTTATGAGCGCAGCTTCTGACAGGCCAGAAGTTAGAAGCTATGTCACAAGCGCTCAATGTAAGACTATGAGGCTATGTGCACTTGTTGCGGATTCGTGTGCGGGATTACCGCAGATTTCCTGTGTTATTTGTGCAGATTTCACCTGCGGATTCCTATACAGGAGCAGGTGTAAAACGCTGCGGAATCCACACAAAGAATTGACATGCTACGGAAAATACAATGCAGCGTTTCCGTGCGGTATTTTCCGCACCATGGGCACTGCGGATTTGGTTTTCCATAGGTTTACATGGCACTGTAAACCAGATGGAAAACAGCTGCGAATCCGCAGCGGCTAATCCGCAACGTGTGCACATAGCCTGAGAGTGAGAAAGAGGCCAGAACGAGGCTCCCACAGACTTACATTGATTAGTGACCTCTGCGCTGCTCCATGAAACACTGGAGCAGCGGACAGGTCACAAACTGCAGGAGACAGAGCCGAGCGGAGACAAAAACAGATGAAAACGCCAGAAGGTGAGTATCAGACAGGAGGCAGGGGATGTGGATTTTCAGCACAGCTCCAGCAATGAAATAAGAACTAATGCTGGAGTGGTGCTGTAAATGTGATGCAGCTCTTGGTTACTGTATGCGGGCTCCTTATACTAATACTCATAAAAGACCCAGGGGGTATGTTTCAATAGCTCCCTAACCCTCCCCCCCCCCCCCTCAAATCTCCAGCCTCCCCAGACAGCAAATATTACAAGTGATGGAGTACATATATCCACCCCTCAGTGCCCTGTCCCACCTCACCCACTTTCTGCCCTCACAACACCCAAATGGTCTCACATTCACCCCCCAAGTACCCTGTACCCCCTCACTCACTTTCAGCCCCCATAATACCCCAATGGTCTCACAGTGACATACCTGAATTTAATAAACCTAATAAGTTCCATCCCCACTTACTGATAAAGTTTGAACTGCAGGCAGGACCAGGAAGTGAAATGCAAGGTGGGCACTAGGACCCAGCGTGCCTGAGTCAATCCCAGCATGCACAGAGTGAAGAAAAACTGCAGCCAGGGCAGGAAAAGCTTCATGATCAGGTAAGGCTACTTTCACACTAGTGTCGGAATCTCCCCGTCGCAATGCGTCGGGCAGAGATTCCGACGCTAGCGTTTGATGCACTGCACAACAGGTGCAGTGGATGCATTTCTCCGGCGCATCCGCTGCCCCATTGTGAGGTGCGGGGAGGTGGGGGTGGAGTTCCGGCCGCGCATGCGCGGTCGGAAAAAGCGGTCCGTCAGGAGCAAAAAACGTTACATTTCACGTTTTTTGCTCCCGGCGGTCCGCCACAACACGGCGCAACCGTCGCACGACGGTTGCAACGTGTCGCAATGCGTCGCTAATGTTAATCTATGGGGCAAAAACGCATCCTGCAAACAACTTTGCAGGATGCGTTTTTTGCCATAAACGACGCATTGCGACGTCTGGCAAAAGACGCCAATGTGAAAGTAGCCTAAGACGGGCAGCACCATTCACTGCAGGAGGGAGACTCTGCAGCCGGCCACTGTGCTAGCAGCGTGCAGAGTCTTCGTCAGACGGAAGCAGACATTATACTGCTCTGCTCCCCTATGCGGTGTTCTGCCTCGTCACAAAAGTGGCCCTGCCCTGGCTCCCAGTGGCCCCCTTCATGTGACAGGGCCCGGGGCGATGGCCCCCTCTGCCCCCCCCAGTAGCTACGCTACTGGTTTGAAGCACAGAAAGCATCACGAAGACCAAGGAACACAAGAGGCAGGTCCGTGATACTGTTGTGAAGAAGTTTAAAGCTGGATTTGGATACAAAATGATTTCCGAAACTTTAAACATCCCCAAGGAGCACTGTGCAAGCGATCATATTGAAATGGAAAGAGTATCATACCACTGCAAATCTACCAAGACCCGGCCGTCCCTCTAAACTTTCTTCTTAATCAAGGAGAAGACTGATCAGAGATGCAGCCAAGAGGCCCATGATCACTCTGGATGAACTGCAGAGATCTACAGCTGAGGTGGGACAGTCTGTCCATAGGACAACAATCAGTTGTACACTGCACAAATCTGGCCTTTATGGAAGAGTGGCAAGAAGAAAGCTATTTCTCTAAGATATCCATAAAACGTGTCGTCTAAAGTTTACAACAAGCCACCTGGGAGACACACCAAACATGTGGAAGAAGGTGCTCTGGTCAGATGAAACGAAAAGCGAACTTTTTGGCAACAATGCCAAATGATATGCTTGGCGTAAAGGCAACACAGCTCATCACACTGAACACACCATGCCCACTGTCAAACATGGTGGTGGCAGCATCATGGTTTGGGCCTGGTTTTCTTCTGCAGGAACAAGGAAGATGGTTAAAATTGATGGGAAGATGGATGGAGCCAAATACAGGACCATTCTTGAAGAAACCTGCACGAGTCTGCAAAAAACCTGGGACGGAGATTTGTCTTTCAACAAGACAATGATCCCAAACAAAGCAAAATCTACAATGGAATGGTTCACAAATAAACGTATCCAGGTGTTATAATGGCCAAGTCAAAGTCCAGACCTCAATCCAATCGAGACTCTGTGGAAAGAGCTGAAACTGCTGTTCACAAACGATCTCCATCAAACCTCACTGAGCTCGAGCTGTTTGCCAAGGAAGAATGGGCAAGAATTTCAGTCTCTCGTTGTAGAAAACTGAGACACATACCCCAAGCAACTTGCAGCTGTAATCGCAGCAAAAAGGTGGCGCAACAAAGTATTAAGTTAAAGGGGCCGAATAATATTGCACGCCCCACTTTTCAGTTTTTGAATTTCCACAAACATTTAAAATAACCAACACATTTCATTTAACTTGACAATTGTGTTCCACTTGTTATTGATTCTTCACCAAAAATTTACATTTGGTATCTTTATGTTTGAAGCATGATATGTGGGAAAAGTTTGAAAAGTTCCAGGGAGCTGAATACTTTCGCAAATATAGGAAAAAAAGACCGGTCTCAGGAGCACAGGATGAAGGAAACAGAAACCAGTTTAGGTAGAACCACAACGCGTTTTAACGGCATACGCCATCTTCTTCAGGTGGATATTTATTAGTCATAACAGGGAAGCAGTACTTAAACCAGAAACAACGAATCACAGAACAGTTGTAATTACATATGCAAATATATGATTACAATGAATAAAAAAAGGGGGAAGGGAAAGCGCCAGTTATTAGAACATTTTAAAACCCAAGACCTCCCAGAAAGGGAACATAATAAAAACATGATAAAAGACAACCAAAGATAAAAAATAAAAAAAAAATAGTGAAAGTAATCATAAAAAATATAAGAAAAGAGAAAATAAAAAAATAAAAATATTGTCGACTTCTAACTAGTCACTTTCTCAATCACAAGGTTCAATCCTTCAGGGGCCAATGTGCCCAACTTAAATATCCAAAAGCTTTCTTTTTTTATTAAAGTGCTTAGGCGGTCTGTCACATTATCAGGTATGTGATCGATAATGATCAGTTTCATTGATTTCCAATTTTTTGGTGCCCAAATAAAAAGTGTTTGGACAGGTTATGTAGCAGGAAGCCATTTTTTATATTCTGTCGATGTTTATTTAATCTAGCGTGCATCGTTTTTATTGTGCGGCCCACATTGTAAACCGCAGCCGCATTCGATCAAGTATACTACGTACGTAGATTGGCAATTAAGGCTAAGTTCACATTTGCGGCTTTGGACGCAGCGTCGTGGACGCAACGCACGACGCATGAAAGACGCAAGTAGAACGCATGCATTTTTGACGCATGCGTTCAACCCTTTTTTAATATATAGGGTCTTTTCAGTGTCTCTATTTTTAAAGTAAAGAACGCATGCGTCCTACAACGCACAACAACGCAAGTACTTGCGTCTTCTGCGTTGCCAATACACTTCAATGGAGGTTTTGAAGCTTCGACAACGCAAATAAAATGCAAGTGCGACGAAAGCGTTTTTTAAAAATTTTGGACGCAGAAAAAATGCAACATGTTGCGTTTGCAACGCACTGCCAGGTGCGTCGAAAGGACGCATGCGTCGCAAAACGCACCGAAACGCATGACAACGAACGCACATGCGTCCCCAATGTTAAAGATAGGGAAGCATGACGCGTGCGTTGTTTTGCGGCGACGCCGCTGCGTCCAAAGCCGCAAATGTGAACGTAGCCTAACAGAAGAATTGATTTTAAAAATAGTACCTGTCGTATTCGATTTGAAATTACGTGCACCCTTCCCAATGGAGGTTATGTGACCCCAGCGTTACTCGGGTTTCCCCAAGCATGCTCAGGTGTTCTCCGAGTATTATGGCGTGCTCGGAGATTTAGTTTTAGTCACCACTAGTCACCACAGCTGCATGATTTGCGACTAATAGACAGCCTGAATACAGGGGTTGCCTGTTTGTTAGGGAATTCCCATATGTATTTGGCCTGTCTAGCAGCTGCAAATTATGCAGTTGCGGTGACGAAAACAATCTCCGAGCACGCCGAAATACTCGGAGATCACTAGAAGCAACACAGTTACTCTGGACTCTGTTCTTTTCAAAAGGGCACAAAAGGGCACAAAACTGTGGCGGAATGTGCTTTAATGTATGCCTAAAAATATCGACATCGCCGCATCATAGGCAGCCAGATGACGTCCTCAATGCCTCTGCCTCATTATATGTAATCTTCCATCGGGGAGAGGGGGGGTTCCGCCAGAATCATATTTCAGAGAAACCTTGGTGGAAGCGCTCAGCATATAGAATAGGATAAATGTGAACCGAGCATTACTGTGATCTTTGGGAGGCAGAATGAACAAATCAACAGCAGATGAATAATTGGTTTTATTAATTTTTAACGCTGTTCTTCGTGCGGTATAAGTGATTAGACAAGTTTATTTTTCAGGTCGGTGCGATTAACGTGATATAGTTATATCGGGTTTTTAAGTTTGGCTGCTGTCACACTAAGGGTATGTGCACACGTTGCGGATTTTGCTGCGGATCCGCAGCTGTTTTCAATGAGTTTACAGTACCATGTAAACCTATGGAAAACAAAATCCGCAGTGCACAGGCTGCGGAAAAAAACACGCGGAAATGCTGCGGTTTATTCTGCAGCATGTTCATTCTTTGTGGGAATTCCGCAGCGGTTTACACCTGCTCCATAATAGGAATCCGCAGGTGTAAAACCGCAGGTGGAATCAGCATAAAATCTCTCAAAACAGGTGCGGAAAAATCTGCAGAGGTTACTTCTACCTGTGCACATACCCTTAAAGACGCATTTTATTGCAAAAACTAGTTTTTGGATCGGCATATTTTGAGAGCTATAAAATTTGCATATTTTGAGAGCTATAAAATTTCCAGATTTCGACCAACAAAGTCATGTCAGGGCTTGTTTTTTTGGGGGGGATGGGTTGACGTTCTCTTGACCACTTTCTATTCCAATTTTTGTGGAGGCAGAATTAAAATACAGCAATTCAGGATTTATTTTTATGCCATTCACTGTGTGGTAAAATTGATAAGGCAGCTTTATTCATTGGGTCAGGGTCATTCCATATCAAGTGATCCAAATATGAATATATTTTTTTTACCTGACGTCTTTAGATTTTTTGTCTTTTGAAGTACAACTTTAGTTAATTACAAACTAACATTTTTGAATTTATTTTTTTTTTCATCAGTTAATTTTTTTTACAGACTTCTAAAGTTTTTTATCATATCTCGGGCTAGAATTAAGATGAAGAGGTGGGAAGTGCTCGATCCCATCTCCTCCCCAACCTCACCGCCACTCTTATCCAATCCCTACCCACCTCTTCAACCCATCACTAACTTCTGGCACCTTCCCTTCTGCTTTCAAACATGCCACAATCAAGCCTATCCTTAAAAAGCCAACCCTTGATCCAACTGCTATGTCCAGCTATCGCCCAATATCGCTGCTGCCATTCGCTTCCAAACTCCTGGAGCAGCACGTCCACACTGAACTTTCCTCTCACCTCTCATCTAACTTGCTCTTTGACAATCTACAATCTGGTTTCTGCCCCATCACTCAATTGAGACAGCCCTGACCAAAATCACTAACGACCTACAGCCAAAGCTAACGGACAATACTCTGTACTCCTCCTTCTAGACCTGTCCTCTGCCTTCGACACAGTTTACCACTGCCTCTTAGGCCAGTCTCACACGTCCAGATAATCCAGGTACCGGAAAAAAAAAAAAAAAAAAAAAAAAAAAAAAATCGGTACCGGAATGATCCGTGTCCTGCCGTGGTACATCAGTGTGGCACACGTGTGCCGCCCGTGTGCCGACTGGGTACCACACGGAGCGTGCTGGAGACAGCACTAGAGATAAGCGCTGTCCCCTGCATCTGGTGCTGAAGCGGCCATTCATATCTTCTCTCCAGCAGCGCTCGCTGGAAAGAAGATATGAAAAATTCTTTTTTATTTTTTTTTTGTCCTCGTGTTTAAAATAAGGATCCCTGTCGCCACCGCCTGTGCAACCCCCCCCCCCCCGCTGTTAATAAAATACTCACCCGACTCCCTCGCAGCGCCCTGTCCTCGCCGCACCTTCTCCTGTATGAGCGGTCACGTGGTGCCGCTTATTACAGTAATGAATATGCGGCTCCACCCCTATGGGAGCTGGAGCCGCATATTCATGACTGTAATCGGCGGCACCACGTGACCGCTCATACAGGAGAAGGTGCGGCGAGGACAGGACGCTGCGAGGGAGCCGGGTGAGTATTTTATTAACAGTGGGGGGGGGGGGCGCACAGGGGGTGGCGACAGGGATCTTTATTTTAAACACGAGGACAAAAAAAAAAAAAAAGGATTTTTCATATCTTCTTTCCAGCAAACGCTGCTGGAGAGAAGATATGAATGGCCGCTTCAGCACCACGTGGGGGGGACAGCGCTTACAGTAGCGCTGTCTTCTGCACGGCACACGGACTGCAAACGGACAGCGTCCGTGTGCGGTACGTGTTTTACATGGACCCATTGACTTTAATGGGTCCGTGTAACCCGTGCGCTCCCACGAACACTGATATGGCTCCGTGTTTTGCACACGGACACACGGTCCGTGAAAACACACTAACATGTGCAGTGACACATTGCTTTCAATGTGTCTATGTGAGTCAGTGTCTCCGGTACGTGAGGAAACTCACCTCACGTACCGGAGCCACTGACATGTGAGACCGGCCTTACTACAGCTCCTCTCCTCCTTTGGCATCAAAGACCTCGCCCTATCCTGGATCTCCTCATACCTTTCCAACCGCACATTCAGCGTCTCCCACTCCCACACTACCTCCTCATCCCACCCTAGGGATGAGGGGGGCCACGCATGCCAGGATGGGGATGAGGGGGGCCACGCATGCCAGGATGGGGATGAGGGGGGCCACGCATGCCAGGATAGGTGTGTTTTTCTTTTGCAAAAAAATAAATAAATAAATAAATAATAATAATAAGCTATCTCCTTGCCTATGAAGCTACTCGGTACTAACTTTTTTTCTAAAACAAAATTTGGACCTCACTAAAGGTACCGTCACACTAAGCGACGCTGCAGCGATACCGACAACGATGTCGATCGCTGCAGCGTTGCTGGAGAGCTGTCACACAGACAGCTCTCCAGCGACCAACGATCCCGAAGTCCCCGGGTAACCAGGGTAAACATCGGGTTACTAAGCGCAGGGCCGCCCTTAGTAACCCGATGTTTACCCTGGTTACCGTTGTAAATGTAAAAAAACAAACACTACATACTTACCTTCCGGTGTAGTACAGAGGTGACGTCACCGCTGTGCTGTGCTTTACGGCTGGCCGGCGCTCACCAGTCAGTGCGGGAAGCTGACGGCGAGAGACCTGACCAGACACCGGAATGTAAGTATGTAGTTTTTGTTTTTTTACATTTACAACGGTAACTAGGGTAAACATCGGGTTACTAAGCGCGGCCCTGCGCTTAGTAACCCGATATTTACCCTGATTACCAGTGAAGACATCGCTGGATCGGCGTCACACACCGATTCAGCGATGTCAGCGGGAGATCCAGCGACAAAATAAAGTGCTGGACTTTCCCCAGCGACCAACGATCTGCCAGCAGGGGCCTGATCGTTGGTCGCTGTCACACAACGATTTTGTTAACGATATCGTTGCTACGTCACAAAAAGCAACGATATCGTTATGTGTGATGGTACCTTAAGGCTGGGTTCACATTTGCAGTCGGGAGGGCTGCGGATGGCAGCGTACTTCCTTCTTTCTTCCTTGAAGCCCCGCCTACTTCTGCATGGGTCCTGCATATCTTTAACATTGGGCACGTAGGGACATGCATCGTATGCGGATGCATCCACATGTGGCGAACGCACGGAAGCGCAGAAAATGTGTTTCCGTGCAGTTGCCGCATACGTCAAATTGCCACATACGGACGCATCTGCATACAACGCACGTTCCTGCGTACCCAATGTTAAAGATAGGTACGCAGGACACATACAGAAGTAGGCGAGGCTTCAAGGAGGAATAAGGGAGGAAGTACGCTGCTATCCGCAGCCCTCCCAATCGCAAATGTGAAACATCTAGCCTAACACTGTGACGTCCCCTACTCTAATACGCTACCTCCTAACCTATAATATTACTTTGTACTTTTTTTTTTTTTTTCAAAAAAAAAAAAAAAAAATCGTACATCACTTATACTGCAACTAGCTAAAAAAAATAAAAAGTCCCTTGGCGCAGTCTCTGATCAGCAGCGATAGTGATCAGAGCACTGCAGCCACAGAAGTGGCACAAATGCCGCGCATAAGAGAAAAAAAAAAGAAAAAAAAAAGAAAAAAATAGGGGTGGGGGTTGGGGGAGGGACTAGAACAGAATTTGGGGAACTGCTGCTGCTATGATCACAGAAAAGTAACATAGCAGCAAGGAGATAGATTGCAGGACGATTGCACTGGTTCAAAATGATATTTTCTCTCGCTCAGGGCAACACAGACTGTCTAGAAACACTCTGGTAAAGGAGAGCTGGGTGGCAGTGCCCTCAGTACAGGAGACGGTACAGGAGAGCTGGGTGGCAGTGCCCTCAGTACAGGAGACGGTACAGGAGAGCTGGGTGGCAGCGCCCTCGGCACAGGAGACGGTACAGGAGAGCTGGGTGGCAGTGCCCTCAGCACAGGAGACGGTACAGGAGAGCTGGGTGGCAGCGCCCTCGGCACAGGAGAGCTGGGTGGCAGTGCCCTCAGCACAGGAGAGCTGGGTGGCAGTGCGCTCAGCACAGAAGACGGTACAGGAGAGCTGGGTGGCAGTGCCCTCGGCACAGGAGAGCTAGGTGGCAGTGCCCTCAGCACAGGAGAGCTGGGTGGCAGTGCCCTCAGTACAGGAGACGATACAGGAGAGCTGGGTGGCAGTACCCTCAGCACAGGAGACAGTACAGGAGAGCTGGGTGGCAGTGCCCTCAGCACAGGAGAGCTGGGTGGCAGTGCCCTCAGCACAGGAGACGGTACAGGAGAGCTGGGTGGCAGTGCCCTCAGCACAGGAGAGCTGGGTGGCAGTACCCTCAGCACAGGAGACGGTACAGGAGAGCTGGGTGGCAGTGCCCTCAGCACAGGAGAGCTGGGTGGCAGTGTCCTCAGCACAGGAGACGGTACAGGAGAGCTGGGTGGCAGTGCCCTCAGCACAGGAGAGCTGGGTGGCAGTGCCCTCAGTACAGGAGACGGTACAGGAGAGCTGGGTGGCAGTGCCCTCAGCACAGGAGACGGTACAGGAGAGCTGGGTGGCAGCGCCCTCGGCACAGGAGACGGTACAGGAGAGCTGGGTGGCAGTGCCCTCAGCACAGGAGACGGTACAGGAGAGCTGGGTGGCAGCGCCCTCGGCACAGGAGAGCTGGGTGGCAGTGCCCTCAGCACAGGAGAGCTGGGTGGCAGTGCGCTCAGCACAGAAGACGGTACAGGAGAGCTGGGTAGCAGTGCCCTCGGCACAGGAGAGCTAGGTGGCAGTGCCCTCAGCACAGGAGAGCTAGGTGGCAGTGCCCTCAGTACAGGAGACGATACAGGAGAGCTGGGTGGCAGTACCCTCAGCACAGGAGACAGTACAGGAGAGCTGGGTGGCAGTGCCCTCAGCACAGGAGAGCTGGGTGGCAGTGCCCTCAGCACAGGAGACGGTACAGGAGAGCTGGGTGGCAGTGCCCTCAGCACAGGAGAGCTGGGTGGCAGTACCCTCAGCACAGGAGACGGTACAGGAGAGCTGGGTGGCAGTGCCCTCAGCACAGGAGAGCTGGGTGGCAGTGTCCTCAGCACAGGAGACGGTACAGGAGAGCTGGGTGGCAGTGCCCTCAGCACAGGAGAGCTGGGTGGCAGTGCCCTCAGTACAGGAGACGGTACAGGAGAGCTGGGTGGCAGTGCCCTCAGCACAGGAGACGGTACAGGAGAGCTGGGTGGCAGTGCCCTCAGCACAGGAGACGGTACAGGAGAGCTGGGTGGCAGTGCCCTCAGCACAGGAGAGCTGGGTGACAGTGCCCTCAGCACAGGAGAGCTGGGTGACAGTGCCCTCAGCACAGGAGACGGTACAGGAGAGCTGGGTGGCAGTGCCCTCAGCACAGGAGACGGTACAGGAGAGCTGGGTGGCAGTGCCCTCAGCACAGGAGACGGTACAGGAGAGCTGGGTGGCAGTGCCCTCAGCACAGGAGACGGTACAGGAGAGCTGGGTGGCAGTGCCCTCAGCACAGGAGACGGTAAAGGAGAGCTGGGTGGCAGTGCCCTCAGCACAGGAGACGGTACAGGAGAGCTGGGTGGCAGTGCCCTCAGCACAGGAGACGGTACAGGAGAGCTGGGTGGCAGCGCCCTCGGCACAGGAGAGCTGGGTGGCAGTGCCCTCAGCACAGGAGAGCTGGGTGGCAGTGCCCTCAGCACAGGAGACGGTACAGGAGAGCTGGGTGGCAGTGCCCTCAGCACAGGAGAGCTGGGTGGCAGTACCCTCAGCACAGGAGACGGTACAGGAGAGCTGGGTGGCAGTGCCCTCAGCACAGGAGAGCTGGGTGGCAGTGTCCTCAGTACAGGAGACGGTACAGGAGAGCTGGGTGGCAGTGCCCTCAGCACAGGAGACGGTACAGGAGAGCTGGGTGGCAGTGCCCTCAGCACAGGAGAGCTGGGTGACAGTGCCCTCAGCACAGGAGAGCTGGGTGACAGTGCCCTCAGCACAGGAGAGCTGGGTGACAGTGCCCTCAGCACAGGAGAGCTGGGTGACAGTGCCCTCAGCACAGGAGACGGTACAGGAGAGCTGGGTGGCAGTGCCCTCAGCACAGGAGAGCTGGGTGGCAGTGCCCTCAGCACAGGAGACGGTACAGGAGAGCTGGGTGGCAGTGCCCTCAGCACAGGAGAGCTGGGTGGCAGTGCCCTCAGCACAGGAGAGCTGGGTGGCAGTGCCCTCAGCACAGGAGAGCTGGGTGGCAGTGCCCTCAGCACAGGAGAGCTGGGTGGCAGTGCCCTCAGCACAGGAGAGCTGGGTGGCAGTGCCCTCAGCACAGGAGAGCTGGGTGGCAGTGCCCTCAGCACAGGAGAGCTGGGTGGCAGTGCCCTCAGCACAGGAGAGCTGGGTGGCAGTGCCCTCAGCACAGGAGACGGTACAGGAGAGCTGGGTGGCAGTGCCCTCAGTACAGGAGACGATACAGGAGAGCTGGGTGGCAGTACCCTCAGCACAGGAGACAGTACAGGAGAGCTGGGTGGCAGTGCCCTCAGCACAGGAGAGCTGGGTGGCAGTACCCTCAGCACAGGAGACGGTACAGGAGAGCTGGGTGGCAGTGCCCTCAGCACAGGAGAGCTGGGTGGCAGTGTCCTCAGTACAGGAGACGGTACAGGAGAGCTGGGTGGCAGTGCCCTCAGCACAGGAGACGGTACAGGAGAGCTGGGTGGCAGTGCCCTCAGCACAGGAGACGGTACAGGAGAGCTGGGTGGCAGTGCCCTCAGCACAGGAGAGCTGGGTGGCAGTACCCTCAGCACAGGAGACGGTACAGGAGAGCTGGGTGGCAGTGCCCTCAGCACAGGAGAGCTGGGTGGCAGTGTCCTCAGTACAGGAGACGGTACAGGAGAGCTGGGTGGCAGTGCCCTCAGCACAGGAGACGGTACAGGAGAGCTGGGTGGCAGTGCCCTCAGCACAGGAGAGCTGGGTGACAGTGCCCTCAGCACAGGAGAGCTGGGTGACAGTGCCCTCAGCACAGGAGAGCTGGGTGACAGTGCCCTCAGCACAGGAGAGCTGGGTGACAGTGCCCTCAGCACAGGAGAGCTGGGTGACAGTGCCCTCAGCACAGGAGACGGTACAGGAGAGCTGGGTGGCAGTGCCCTCAGCACAGGAGAGCTGGGTGGCAGTGCCCTCAGCACAGGAGACGGTACAGGAGAGCTGGGTGGCAGTGCCCTCAGCACAGGAGAGCTGGGTGGCAGTGCCCTCAGCACAGGAGAGCTGGGTGGCAGTGCCCTCAGCACAGGAGAGCTGGGTGGCAGTGCCCTCAGCACAGGAGAGCTGGGTGGCAGTGCCCTCAGCACAGGAGAGCTGGGTGGCAGTGCCCTCAGCACAGGAGAGCTGGGTGGCAGTGCCCTCAGCACAGGAGAGCTGGGTGGCAGTGCCCTCAGCACAGGAGAGCTGGGTGGCAGTGCCCTCAGCACAGGAGAGCTGGGTGGCAGTGCCCTCAGCACAGGAGACGGTACAGGAGAGCTGGGTGGCAGTGCCCTCAGCACAGGAGACGGTACAGGAGAGCTGGGTGGCAGTGCCCTCAGCACAGGAGACGGTAAAGGAGAGCTGGGTGGCAGTGCCCTCAGCACAGGAGACGGTAAAGGAGAGCTGGGTGGCAGTGCCCTCAGCACAGGAGACGGTAAAGGAGAGCTGGGTGGCAGTGCCCTCAGCACAGGAGACGGTACAGGAGAGCTGGGTGGCAGTGCCCTCAGCACAGGAGACGGTACAGGAGAGCTGGGTGGCAGTGCCCTCAGCACAGGAGACGGTACAGGAGAGCTGGGTGGCAGTGCCCTCAGGACATAGTGGCCAGACACGTTCACGTTCCCCCGGAGATGGGGGCGGTACAATGAATGGCGGGCCTGGGATAGAGGCAGGTGGACTATTGCACACTCCTCGCTCTATAATCCCCTCAGTCTGGCTCCATCTTAACATTATCCTCCACGAAGACATTCCATGGCCGGGTCTCAGTACAGAGCTGCCCGGACACCAGCCGTACAGGCAGGGCAGGGACTGCCAGGGCACGGCGCAGCCTCCAGGACAGGCTCGGGGTAATGTAGGCCTTACACAGCCCTGGGACTCCCCTGAGCCGCGCCCCAGCACACGACCAGCAGCACGACCCAGTGTCGCACCCACCTGTGAGCCGGCGAGCAGCCGCTCAGCACTGCCCGCTCCCCCAATAGCCCAACCCCGGGTTCATCACCACTTACCTTCGTTCGCCAAATCCTCCATTTTACCGCCTGAGCCGCTCCCACAATGCCCAGCGGCCGCTTTCACAGTCAGGGGGCGGACAGTGATGGGCGGGAGCTTGAAGCAGGCAGAGAACCCGCCCCGCTCGAAGCGCAACACCCAGCGTCATTTACGGCGCATGCCCTAGTAAACGCAGGGTGGTGCAATAGTGCGCATGTGCGGAGCGTGTCACGTGGTGTAGAAGTGCCGTTATTACTGATACATACATGCTAGCCACCTTGCAGTTATTACTGATAAAAACTCGGAAATTACCTGTCATCTGACTGGCACTGTTCCCTTGTGCTCGGAGCGGGCCGGTAGTGTCACATAGCCGGCAATGAAAGGGTGGCAGCCACCGTCCCTAACCAGTAATAACTGCAAAGATCAGTGATGAATTCTGAGCCTCGTGTATTGCTGCTCTTGGTTTAGCCCCTTAACCCCTTCATGACCCAGCCTATTTTGACCTTAAAGACCTGGCCGTTTTTTGCAATTCTGACCAGTGTCCCTTTATGAGGTAATAACTCAGGAACGCTTCAACGGATCCTAGCGGTTCTGAGATTGTTTTTTCGTGACATATTGGGCTTCATGTTAGTGGTAAATTTAGGTCAATAAATTCTGCGTTTATTTGTGATAAAAACGGAAATTTGGCGAAAATTTTGAAAATTTCGCAATTTTCACATTTTGAATTTTTATTCTGTTAAACCAGAGAGTTATGTGACACAAAATAGTTAATAAATAACATTTCCCACATGTTTACTTTACATCAGCACAATTTTGGAAACAAAATTTTTTTTTGTTAGGAAGTTATAAGGGTTAAAATTTGACCAGCGATTTGTCATTTTTACAACGAAATTTACAAAACCATTTTTTTTTGGGACCACCTCACATTTGAAGTCAGTTTGAGGGGTCTATATGGCTGAAAATACCCAAAAGTGACACCATTCTAAAAACTGCACCCCTCAAGGTACTCAAAACCACATTCAAGAAGTTTATTAACCCTTCAGGTGCTTCACAGCAGCAGAAGCAACATGGAAGGAAAAAATGAACATTTAACTTTTTAGTCACAAAAACTATCTTTTAGCAACAATTTTTTTATTTTCCCAATGGTAAAAGGAGAAACTGAACCACGAAAGTTTTTGTCCAATTTGTCCTGAGTACGATGATACCTCATATGTGGGGGTAAACCACTGTTTGGGCGCACGGCAGGGCTTGGAAGGGAAGGAGCGCCATTTGACTTTTTGAATCAAAAATTGGCTCCACTCTTTAGCGGACACCATGTCACGTTTGGAGAGCCCCCGTGTGCCTAAAAATTGGAGCTCCCCCACAAGTGACCCCATTTTGGAAACTAGACATCCCAAGGAACTTATCTAGATGCATAGTGAGCACTTTGAACCCCCAGGTGCTTCACAAATTGATCCGTAAAAATGAAAAAGTACTTTTTTTTCACAAAAAAATTCTTTTCGCCTCAATTTTTTCATTTTCACATGGGCAGTAGGATAAAATGGATCATAAAATTTGTTGGGCAATTTCTCCCGAGTACGTCGATACCTCATATGTGGGGGTAAACCACTGTTTGGGCACTCGGCAGGGCTCGGAAGGGAAGGTGCGCCATTTGACTTTTTGAATGGAAAATTAGCTCCAATTGTTAGCGGACACCATGTCGCGTTTGGAGAGCCCCTGTGTGCCTAAACATTGGAGCTCCCCCACAAGTGACCCCATTTTGGAAACTAGACCCCCCCAAGGAACTTATCTAGATGCATATTAAGCACTTTAAACCCCCAGGTGCTTCACAGAAGTTTATAACGCAGAGCCATGAAAATAAAAAATAATTTTTCTTTCCTCAAAAATGATTTTTTAGCCTGGAATTTCCTATTTTGCCAAGGATAATAGGAGAAATTGGACCTCAAATATTGTTGTCCAGTTTGTCCTGAGTATGCTGATACCCCATATGTGGGGGTAAACCACTGTTTGGGCGCACGGCAGGGCTCGGAAGGGATGGCACGCCATTTGGCTTTTTAAATGGAAAATTAGCTCCAATCATTAGCGGACACCATGTCACGTTTGGAGAGCCCCTGTGTGCCTAAACATTGGAGATCCCCCAGAAATGACACCATTTTGGAAACTAGACCCCCAAAGGAACTAATCTAGATGTGTGGTGAGGACTTTGAACCCCCAAGTGCTTCACAGAAGTTTATAACGCAGAGCCATGAAAATAAAAAAAAAAAATGATCTTTTAGCCTGCAATTTTTTAGTTTCCCAAGGGTAACAGGAGAAATTTGACCCCAAAAGTTGTTGTCCAGTTTCTCCTGAGTACGCTGATACCCCATATGTGGGGGTAAATCACTGTTTGGGCACATGCCGGGGCTCGGAAGTGAAGTAGTGACGTTTTGAAATGCAGACTTTGATGGAATGCTCTGTGGGCGTCACGTTGCGTTTGCAGAGCCCCTGATGTGGCTTAACAGTAGAAACCCCCCACAAGTGACCCCATTTTGGAAACTAGACCCCCAAAGGAACTTATCTAGATGTGTGGTGAGCACTTTGAACCCCCAAGTGCTTCATAGAAGTTTATAATGCAGAGCCGTGAAAATAATAAATACGTTTTCTTTCCTCAAAAATAATTATTTAGCCCAGAATTTTTTAATTTTCCCAAGGGTAACAGGAGAAATTTGACCCCAATATTTGTTGTCCAGTTTCTCCTGAGTACGTTGATACCCCATGAGTGGGGGTAAACCACTGTTTGGGCACACGTCGGGGCTCAGAAGGGAAGTAGTGACTTTTGAAATGCAGACTTTGATGGAATGGTCTACGGGTGTCACGTTGCGTTTGCAGAGCCCCTGGTGTGCCTAAACAGTAGAAACCCCCAGAAATGACACCATTTTAGAAACTAGACCCCCCCAAGGAACTTATCTAGATATGTGTTGAGCACTTTGAACCCCCAAGTGCTTCACAGACGTTTACAACGCAGAGCCGTGAAAATAAAAAATCATTTTTCTTTCCTCAAAAATTATGTTTTAGCAAGCATTTTTTTAGATTCACAAGGGTAACAGGAGAAATTGGACCCCAGTAATTGTTGCGCAGTTTGTCTTGAGTATGCTGGTACCCCATATGTGGGGGTAAACCACTGTTTGGGCACACTTCAGGGCTCGGAAGTGAGGGAGCACCATTTGACTTTTTGAATACGAGATTGGCTGGAATCAATGGTGGCGCCATGTTGCGTTTGGAGACCCCTGATGTGCCTAAACAGTGGTAACCCCTCAATTCTACCTCCAACACTAACCCCCCCACACCCCTAACCCTAATCCCAACTGTAGCCATAACCCTAATCACAACCCTAACCACAACCCTAATTCCAACCATAACCCTAAGGCTATGTGCCCACGTTGCGGATTCGTGTGAGATATTTCCGCACCATTTTTGAAAAATCCGCGGGTAAAAGGCACTGCGTTTTACCTGCGGATTTTCAGCGGATTTCCAGTGTTTTTTGTGCGGATTTCACCTGCGGATTCCTATTGAGGAACAGGTGTAAAACGCTGCGGAATCCGCACAAAGAATTGACATGCTGCGGAAAATACAACGCAGCGTTCCCGCGCGGTATTTTCCGCACCATGGGCACAGCGGATTTGGTTTTTCATATGTTTACATGGTACTGTAAACCTGATGGAACACTGCTGCGAATCCGCAGCCAAATCTGCACCGTGTGCACATAGCCTAATTCTAAAGGTACAGTGGGGCAAAAAAGTATTTAGTCAGTCAGCAGTAGTGCAAGTTCCACCACTTAAAAAGATGAGAGGCGTCTGTAATTTACATCATAGGTAGACCTCAACTATGGGAGACAAACTGAGAAAAAAAAATCCAGAAAATCACATTGTCTGTTTTTTTTACATTTTATTTGCATATTATGGTGGAAAATAAGTATTTGGTCAGAAACAAAATTTCATCTCAATACTTTGTAATATATCCTTTGTTGGCAATGACAGAGGTCAAACGTTTTCTGTAAGTCTTCACAAGGTTGCCACACACTGTTGTTGGTATGTTGGCCCATTCCTCCATGCAGATCTCCTCTAGAGCAGTGATGTTTTTGGCTTTTCGCTTGGCAACACGGACTTTCAACTCCCTCCAAAGGTTTTCTATAGGGTTGAGATCTGGAGACTGGCTAGGCCACTCCAGGACCTTGAAATGCTTCTTACAGAGCCACTCCTTCGTTGCCCTGGCGGTGTGCTTTGGATCATTGTCATGTTGAAAGACCCAGCCACGTTTCATCTTCAATGCCCTTGCTGATGGAAGGAAGTTTGCACTCAAAATCTCACGATACATGGCCCCATTCATTCTTTCATGTACCCGGATCAGTCGTCCTGGCCCCTTTGCAGAGAAACAGCCCCAAAGCATGATGTTTCCACCACCATGCTTTACAGTAGGTATGGTGTTTGATGGATGCAACTCAGTATTCTTTTTCCTCTAAACACGACAAGTTGTGTTTCTACCAAACAGTTCCAGTTTGGTTTCATCAGACCATAGGACATTCTCCCAAAACTCCTCTGGATCATCCAAATGCTCTCTAGCAAACTTCAGACGGGCCCGGACATGTACTGGCTTAAGCAGTGGGACACGTCTGGCACTGCAGGATCTGAGTCCATGGTGGCGTAGTGTGTTACTTATGGTAGGCCTTGTTACATTGGTCCCAGCTCTCTGCAGTTCATTCACTAGGTCCCCCCGCGTGGTTCTGGGATTTTTGCTCACCGTTCTTGTGATCATTCTGACCCCACGGGGTGGGATTTTGCGTGGAGCCCCAGATCGAGGGAGATTATCAGTGGTCTTGTATGTCTTCCATTTTCTAATTATTGCTCCCACTGTTGATTTCTTCACTCCAAGCTGGTTGGCTATTGCAGATTCAGTCTTCCCAGCCTGGTGCAGGGCTACGATTTTGTTTCTGGTGTCCTTTGACAGCTCTTTGGTCTTCACCATAGTGGAGTTTGGAGTCAGACTGTTTGAGGGTGTGCACAGGTGTCTTTTTATACTGATAACAAGTTTAAACAGGTGCCATTACTATAGGTAATGAGTGGAGGAAAGAGGAGACTCTTAAAGAAGAAGTTACAGGTCTGTGAGAGCCAGAAATCTTGATTGTTTGTTTCTGACCAAATACTTATTTTCCACCAGAATATGCAAAAAAAAGGATAAAAAAACAGACAATGTGATTTTCTGGATTTTTTTTTCTCAGTTTGTCTCCCATAGTTGAGGTCTACCTATGATGTAAATTACAGACGCCTCTCATCTTTTTAAGTGGTGGAACTTGCACTATTGCTGACTGACTAAATACTTTTTTGCCCCACTGTATGTGCACACGCTGCGGAAAACGCTGCGGATCCGCAGCAGTTTCCCATGAGTTTACAGTTCAATGTAAACCTATGGGAAACAAAAATCGCTGTACACATGCTGCAGAAAAACTGCACGGAAACGCAGCGGTTTACATTCCGCAGCATGTCACTTCTTTGTGCGGATTCCGCAGCGGTTTTACAACTGCTCCAATATAAAATCGCAGTTGTAAAACCGCAGTGAAATGCGCAGAAAAAAACGCGGTAAATCCGCCATAAATCCGCAGCGGTTTAGCACTGCGGATTTATCAAATCCGCAGCAGAAAAATCCGCAGAGGACCAGAATACGTGTGCACATACCGAAACCCTAACCCTAGCCCTAACCCTACCCCTAACCCTAGCCCTAACCCTAGCCCTAACCCTAGCCCTAACCCTAACCCTACCCCTAACCCTATTCTAACAGTGGAAAAAAAAAATGTCTTTATTTTTTTATTGTCCCTACCTATGGGGGTGACAAAGGGGGGGGGTCATTTATTATTTTTTTTATTTTGATCACTGAGATAGATTATATCTCAGTGATCAAAATGCACTTTGGAACGAATCTGCCGGCCGGCAGATTCGGCGGGCGCACTGCGCATGCGCCCGCCATTTTGGAAGATGGCGGCGCCCAGGGAGAAGACGGACGGGACCCCGGCTGGATCGGTAAGTATGATGGGGTGGAGGGGGACCACAGGGGGGGGGATCGGAGCACGGGGGGGGAATCGGAGCGCGGGAGGGGTGGAACGGAGCACGGGGGCGTGGAACGGAGCACGGGGGGGCTGGAATGGAGCACGGGGGGGTGGAACGGAGCACCGGGGGAGTGGATCGGAGTGCAGGGGGGGTGATTGGAGCACGGGGGGTGATTGGAGCACGGGGGGAGCGGACAAGAGCACGGGGGGGAGCGGAGCACAGGACGGAGGGGAGCCGGAGCAGTGTACCGGCCAGATCGGGGGCCTGGGGGGGCGATCGGTGGGGTGGGGTGGGGGCACATTAGTATTTCCAGCCATGGCCGATGATATTTCAGCATCGGCCATGGCTGGATTGTAATATTTCACCCGTTATAATAGGTGAAATATTACAAATCGCTCTGATTGGCAGTTTCACTTTCAACAGCCAATCAGAGCGATCGTAGCCACGAGGGGGTGAAGCCACCCCCCCTGGGCTAAACTACCACTCCCCCTGTCCCTGCAGATCGGGTGAAATGGGAGTTAACCCTTTCACCCGGCCTGCAGGGACGCGATCTTTCCATGACGCCGCATAGGCGTCATGGGTCGGATTGGCACCGACTTTCATGACGCCTACGTGGCGTCATGGGTCGGGAAGGGGTTAAGGTACCGTCACACGTAACGATTTCATTAACGATATCGTTGCTTTTTGTGACGTAGCAACGATATCGTTAACGAAATCGTTAAGGTACCTTCACACTGAACGATATCGCTAGCGATCCGTGACGTTGCAGCGTCCTGGATAGCAATATTGTTGAGTGTGACACGCAGCAGCGATCAGGATCCTGCTTTGATATCGTTGGTCGGCGCAGAAAGTCCAGAACTTTATTTGGTCGCTGGCTCTCCCGCTGACATCGCTGAATCGGCGTGTGTGACGCCGATTCAGTGATGTCTTCACTGGTAACCAGGGTAAACATCGGGTTACTAAGCGCAGGGCCGCGCTTAGTAACCCGATGTTTACCCTGGTTACCAGTGTAAATGTAAAAAAAAAAACACTACATACTTACATTCCAGTGTCTGTCCCCCGGCGCTCTGCTTCTCTGCACTGTGTAAGCGCCGGCCAGAAAGCAGAGCACAGTGGTGACGTCACCGCTGTGCTTTCCGGCTGGCGCTCACAGTCAGTGCAGAGAAGCACAGCGCCGGGGGACAGACACCGGAATGTAAGTATGTAGTGTTTTTTTTTTACATTTACCCTGGTAACCAGGGTAAACATCGGGTTACTAAGCGTGGCCCTGCACTTAGTAACCCGATGTTTACCCTGGTTACCAGGGGACTTCGGCATCGTTGAAGACAGTTTCAACGAAGCCGAAGTCTTTCCCCTGATCGTTGGTCGCTGGAGAGAGCTGTCTGTGTGATAGCTCCCCAGCGACCACACAACGACTTACCAACGATCACGGCCAGGTCGTATCGCTGATCGTGATCATTGGTAAGTCGTTTAGTGTAACGGTACCTTTAGTGATGGGGACGATTTGATGACAGTCCCATTATCAGAGCAGACCAGAGTCACCTTATGTGGTAATAGGTCTGGAACGCTTCGCTGGAACCCACTGATTCTGAGACTGTTTTCTTGTGACATAGTGTACTTCATAATAAACAATGTAATTTACACTTCTTAATGAATATATCATTTTATTAAAACATTTGCTAATTTATATCTTTTAATGTTTACAGCCTTAAACCAGATAGTTATACCACTCAAACACGTTAATAAACATTTCCCATATGTCTAATAATTATAATAATTTTTGTTTATATGGCGCCAATATATTCCGCAGCACTTTTCATCTAAACGGGGACATGTACAATGAAGACAATGCATAGTAACAGTGGCGCAACTAGAACCTGATGGGTCTCGGTGCAAGATTTGGACCGGGCCACCCAATCCTGATTTTGCTATATATATATACTAGCTGAAGAGCCCGGCATTGCCTGGGCATAGTAAATAACTGTGGTTAGTTATAGCACCTCACTTGTCTTATTTTCCCATCACGCCTCTCATTTTCCCAATCACATCTTTAATTTTCCCCCTCACATCTCTCATTTTCTCCCTCACACCTCTCATTTTCTCCCTCACTCCTCTCATTCCCGCCTAACACTTGTCATTTCGACCTCACATCTGTCATTTTCCGATCACTACACTATTTTCCCTCACTCCTCTCATTTTGCACTCACACCTTTTCATTTTCACCTCACACCTCTCATTTTCACCTCAGTATATACCTGTTTGTCATCTCCCTTATATATAGTATACACCTGTATGTCATCTCCTGTATATAGTATATACCTGTATGTCATCTCCCCTGTATATAGTATATACCTGCTGTGTGTCATCTCCCCTGTATATAGTATATACCTGTATGTCATCTCCTCCTATATATAGTATATACCTGTATGTCATCTCCTCCTATATATAGTATATACCTGTATGTCATCTCCTCCTATATATAGTATATACCTGTATGTCATCTCCTATATATAGTATATACCTGTATGTCATCTCCTCCTGTATATAGTATATACCTGTGTGTCATCTCCCCTGTATATAGTATATATCTGTGTGTCATCTCCTCCTGTATATAGTATATACCTGTATGTCATCTTCTATATATAGCATATACCTGTATGTCATCTCCTCCTGTATATAGTATATACCTGTAGGTAATCTGCTCCTGTATATAGTATATACCTGTGTGTCATCTCCTCCTGTATATAGTATATACCTGTATGTCATCTCCTCCTGTATATAGGATGTACCTGTATGTCATCTCCTCCTCTATATAGTATATACCTGTGTGTCATCTCTCCTGTATATAGTATATATCTGTGTGTCATCTCCCCTGTATATAGTATATACCTGTGTGATCTCCTGTATTAGACCTCGTTAACACGTTATTTGCTCAGTATTTTTACCTCAGTATTTGTAAGATAAATTGGCAGCCTGATAAATCCCCAGCCAACAGGAAGCCCTCCCCCTGGCAGTATATATTAGCTCACACATACACATAATAGACAGGTCATGTGACTGACAGCTGCTGTATTTCCTATATGGTACATTTGTTGCTCTTGTAGTTTGTCTGCTTATTAATCAGATTTTTATTTTTGAAGGCTAATACCAGACTTGTGTGTGTTTTAGGGCGAGTTTCGTCTGTCAAGTTGTGCGTGTTGAGTTGTGTGTGGCGACATGCATGTAGCGACTTTTGTGAGATGAGTTTTGTGTGGCAACATGCGTGTAGCAACTTTTTGTGTGTCGAGTTGCATGTAACAGGTTAGTGTAGCAAGTTGTGTGCAGCAAATTTTGCGCATGGCGAGTTTTGCGCGTGGTGAGTTTTATGTCTGGTGCCTTTTGAGTATGTGCAAGTTTTGTGTGAGGCAACTTTTGCATGTGTTGCAACTTTTGTGCATGTGGCAATTTTTCCGCGTGTGCAAGTTTTGCGTGTGGCGAGTTTTCCATGAGGTGAGTTTTGCACTTGTGGCGAGTTTTGTGTGAGCCTAGTTTTTGCATGTGGCGAGTTCTGCGCGTTGCGAGTTTTGAGTGGCGACTTTTGTGTTTCGACTTTTATGTGGCGAGGTTGGTGTATTTGTGGTGAAATGTGTGCTGAGGGTAATATGTGTTCAAGCACGTGGTAGTGTGTGGCGCATTTTGTGTGTGTGTTTATATCCCCGTGTGTGGTGAGTATCCCATGTCGGAGCCCCACCTTAGCAACTGTACGGTGTATACTCTTTGGCGCCATCGCTCTAACTCTTTAAGTCCCCCTTGTTCACATCTGGCAGCTGTCAATTTGCCTCCAACACTTTTCCTTTCACTTTTCCCCATTATGTAGATAGGGGAAAAATAGTTTGGTGAATTGGAAAGCGCGGGGTTAAAATTTCACCTCACAACATAGCCTATGACGCTCTCAGGGTCCAGACGTGTGACTGTGCAAAATTTTGTGGCTGTAGCTGCGACGCCTCCAACACTTTTCCTTTCACTTTTTCCCCATTATGTAGATAGGGGCAAAATTGTTTGGTGAATTGGAAAGCGCGGGGTTAAAATTTCACCTCACAACGTAGCCTATGACGCTCTCAGGGTCCAGACGTGTGACTGTGCAAAATTTTGTTGCTGTAGCTGCGACGCTTCCAACACTTTTCCTTTCACTTTTTTCCCCATTATGTAGATAGGGGCAAAATTGTTTGGTGAATTGGAACGCGCGGGGTTAAAATTTCGCCTCACAATATAGCCTATGACGCTCTCGGGTCCAGACGTGTGACTGTGCAAAATTTTGTGGCTGTAGCTGCGACGGTGCAGATGCCAATCCCGGACATACACACACACACACATACACACATTCAGCTTTATATAGTAGATACATATATATATATATCTACTCTATAATTGTCTAAAGGTCACTTCCGTCTTTCTGTCCTTCTGTTTGTCTGTCTTTCTGTTACGGATATTCATTGGTCGCGGCCTCTGTCTGTCATAGAAATCCAAGTTGCTGATTGGTCGCGGCAAAACAGTCACGACCAATCAGCGACGGGCACAAGCCGGAAGAAAATGGCCGCTCCATACTCCCCGCAGTCAGTGCCCGGCGCCCGCATACTCCCCTCCAGTCACCGCTCACACAGGGTTAATGCCGGCTGTAACGGACCGTGTTATGCTGTGGGTAATACACTCCGTTACCGCCGCTATTAGCCCTGTGTGTCCCCAACTTTTTACTATTGATGCTGCCTATGCGGCATCAATAGTAAAAAAATGTAATGTTAAATATACGGTAATAAAAAAAACTGCTATACTCACCCTCCGTAGTCCGCCGAGCCGCTCGCGCCTGCCGCCATCTTCCGTTCCCAGCGATGCATTGCGAAATTACCCAGAAGACTTAGCGGTCTCGCGAGACCGCTAAGTCATCTGGGTAATTTTCCTAAGCGTCCTGGGAACGGAAGATGGCGGCAGGCGCGCGACTATAGGGGTGGAGCCGCATATTCATTACTGTAATCGGCGGCCCCACGTGACCGCTTACAGGAGTAGATGCGGCCAGAACAGGAAGCAGCGACAGCCAACGAGGGAGCCGGGTGAGTATTTTCAGAACAGCGGGGGGGGCAATATACTACGTGGCTGGGCAATATAAGTGGAACACAATTGTGAAGGTGAACGAAATTTATTGGTTATTTTAAATTTTTGTGGAAATTCCAAAACTGAAAAGTGGGGCGTGCAATATTATTTGGCCCCTTTAACTTAATACTTTGTTGCGCCCCCTTTTTGCTGCATCGAGAGACTGAAATTCTTGCCCATTCTTCCTTGGCAAAAAGCTCGAGCTCAGTGAGGTTTGATGGAGATTGTTTGTGAACAGCAGTTTTCAGCTCTTTCCACAGATTCTCGATTGTATTGAGGTCTGGACTTTGACTTGGCCATTCTAACACCTGGATACGTTTATTTGTGAACCATTCCATTGTAGATTTTGCTTTATATTTGGGATCATTGTCTTGTTGGAAGACAAATCTCAGTCCCAGTCTCAGGTCTTTTGCAGACTCCAACAGGTTTTCTTCAAGAATTGACCTGTATTTGACTCCATTCATCTTCCCATCAATTTTAACCATCTTCCTTTTCCCTGCTGAAGAAAAGCAGGCCCAAATCATGATGCTGCCACCACCATGTCTGACAGTGGGAACGGTGTGTTCAGGGTGATGAGCTATGTTGCCTTTACGCCAAGCATATTGTTTGGCATTGTTGCCAAAAAGTTCGATTTTGGTTTCATCTGACGAGAGCACCTTTTCCACACGTTTGGTGTGTCTCCCCAGGGGGCTTGTTGCAAACATTAAACAACACTTTTTATGGATATCTTTGAGAAATGGCTTTCTTCTTGCCACTCTTCCATAAAGGCCAGATTTGTGCAGTGTACAACTGATTGTTGTCCTATGAACAGACTGTCCCACCTCAGCTGTAGATCTCTGCAGTTCATCCAGAGTGATCAGGGGCCTCTTGGCTGCATCTCTGATCAGTCTTCTCCTTGATTAAGAAGAAAGTTTAGAGGGACAGCCGGGTTTTGGTAGATTTGCAGTGGTATGATACTCCTTCCATTTCAATATGATCGCTTGCACAGTGCTCCTTGGGATGTTTAAAGTTTTGGAAATCATTTTGTATCCAAATCCAGCTTTAAACTTCTCCACAACAGTATCACGGACCTGCCTGTTGTGTCCCTTGGTCTTCATGATGCTCTCTGTGCTTCAAACAGAACCCTGAGACTATCACAGAGCAGGTGCATTTATACGGAGACTTAATTACACACAAGTGGATTATATTTATCATCATTAGGCATTTGGGACAACATTGGATCATTCAGAGATCCACAATGAACATCTGGAGTGAGTTTGCTGCACTGAAAGAAAAGGGGCCGAATAATATTGCAAGCCCCACTTTTCAGATTGTGAATTTCCACAAAAATGTAAAATAACCAATAAATGTCATTCAACTTCACAATTGTGTTCCACTTGTTGTTTATTCTTCATCAAAAATTTACATTTGGTATCTTTATGTTTGAAGCATGATGTGTGGGAAAAGGTTGAAAAGTTCCAGGGGGGCGAATACTTTTGCAAGGCACTGTATATACTGCTCAAAAAAATAAAGGGAACACTTAAACAACAGAATATACCGTAACTCCAAATAAATCAAACTTCTGTGAAAACAAACTGTCCACTTAGGAATCCACACTGTTTGACAATCAATTTCACATGCTGTTGTGCAAATGGAATAGACAACGGATGGAAATTTTTGGCAATTATCAAGACACCCTCAATAAAGGAACTCCCCCTGAGGAAGCGGTAACATTTGCATGCGAAACGTGCGTTGGGGTACGTGACCAGGATCCGGACGGGACCTTTGCACACATGGGTAATTAATTCCTTTATTAAATCTTTATATGTTGTATCTTTTGCACCGAGACACAAGGCGACCTGACTAACATCATTAATTTGATCGTATTATTTGACTGGATATCTATATATCTGAGACACTAGCATTCAGCACATTTGCTGCCTATTTGTAAATATTTCTAGTTTCTGCTGTACTCATAATTGTCCCGTTCTGTGAACTTGGATCATTGTTTGTATCCATGGATGTAGTCACAATATTATTTTAGACTATATACTGAATACTACATGATAATATTATGTGTATTCTATGTGAAAATTAGTGACAGAATTTTCAATAAATAATGTGAGTTTGTAACCTTTTGGCTATTTTTGACTCTTGGTTCTCCTGATTATTAGTATTGCAAGTTGAGTTGCCATCTATATGCATATGGTATAATTAATAACTGATGTTCATTTATGTATACACTCAATAAAGGAGTTGTTCTGCAGGTGGGGACCACAGACCACACCTCAGTACCAATGCTTTCTGGCTGATGTTTTGGTAACTTTTGAATGTTGGTTGTGCTTTCACACTCGTGGTAGCATGAGACCGACTCTACAACCCACTCCAGTTGCTCAGATAGTGCAGCTCATCCAGGAGGGCACATCAATGCGAGCTGTGGCAAGAAGGTTTGCTGTGTCTGTCAGCGTAGTGTCCAGAGGCTGGAGGCGCTACCAGAGACAGGCCAGTACACCAGGAGATGTGGAGGGGGCCGTAGGAGGGCAACAACCCGCCATCCACAAATGGGGGTTGTGCTCACAGCACAACACCATGCAGGATGCTTGGCATTTGCCAAAGAATACCAGGATTGGCAAATTCGCCACTGGTGCCCTGTGCTCTTCACAGATAAAAGCAGGTTCATACTGAGCATGTGACAGAGTCTGGAGACACCATGGAGAGCGATCTGCCTGCAACATCCTTCAGCATGACCGGTTTGGCAGTGACGAAACCCCCTGACGAAGGCAGACGCCGAAACGCGCGTCGGGGCTCGGCACATCCCAGGGACCTTTACTACAGCAAGCAGGTAATACCAGGTGGCTCTCTTTCTCTTTTTTACAAATAGTTTTGGCATATTTATCAAGTATCTGGCTCACATATTGCCTATTATCATAGGGGCCTCACACTCTGTGTCGTAGCACATACTAATTAGTTTCATTTATATATATTCTCCCCCTTTTTTTCGCCCCTTCCATTTGGCCTACTACGCTTCAGCCACTTTTGCCCAAGCACTTTATGCTTCAGCCACTTTTGCACAAGCACTTTATTTGCATGTTCCTGGTATCCTGCCATTTATGATTGTATGGCGTATATATATGCTAGCATGTACGTATATCAAAAAATTCCCATTGTGGTTTTATTGTAATTGTCTTTTCGCCATATTTATGTCCCTGGTGTGCCGTTTAATGGTATCTTCTCACCGCACCACCATTTTTTAATTAATAAATATTGTTATAATATACCCTAATTTTGGACTTTGTGTCGGTCTTTCTTCGTTCTTATTTCTTGTTTTCCGATTGTCCAGCACAATCCCTATTGGTGCACACTGGGGGTGATGGTTTCCTCCCCTATAGAAGTATCAGTGTGCACTGTGCCTTGAGTTTTCTATAGTGGGTCAGTAATGGTATGGGGTGGCATTTGTTTGGAGGACCGCATAGCCCTCCATGTGCTCGCCAGAGGTAGCCTGACTACTATTAGGTACCGAGATGAGATGCTCAGACCCCTTGTGAGACCATATGCTGGTGCGGTTGGCCCTGGGTTCCTCCTAATGCAGGACAATCCAGACCTCATGTGGCTGGAGTGTGTCAGCAGTTCCTGCAAGATGAAGGCTTTGAAGCTATGTACTGGCCCACCCGTTCCCCAGATCTGAATCCGATTGAACACATCTGGGACATCATGTCTCGCACCATCCACCAACGTCACGTTGCACCACAGACTGTCCAGGAGTTGGCGGATGCTTTAGTCAAGGTCTGGGAGGATATCCCTCAAGAGACCATCCGCCGCCTCATCAGGAGCATGCCCAGGCATAGGGAGGTCATACAGGCACGTGGAGGCCACACACACTACTGAGCATCATTTCCTTGTCTTGAGGCATCATTTCCTTGTCTTGACAGCACCAAATATAACTCAGTTCTACACCCTGGACCACCCTCGGATACTTTGCCCCAAGAGCATAGTGGGGAGCTGAAGGACTCAAATAAAGACACTACAGCAATTACTTCTAAGTGTACAGAAGTTTGTGGAAATCTCATAGGAGGCAAGTTCTGCTCTAAAATTTCCCTAGTGAGAGTCTACCCAGCAGACAAAAAGGACAAAGCCATCAAAGTATACGCGATTTTAGATGATCAGAGTAACAGGTCAATAGCCAAGTCTGCCTTCTTTGATAGCTTTAACATCAGAGGACCCAGTGCCCCCTAATCTTTGAAAACTTGTGCCGGTATAGTAGAGACAGCTGGTCAAAGAGCAACAGGCTGCGTAGTCAAGTCTATGGATGGCCAAATTCCTGACAACAGGTCAGAGATACCAACGCCTGAAGTGGCATCGTATCATCCTCATCTGAAGCGTATAAAATGCCTGATTCCCAGCCTTGACCCAGAGGCTCAAATAATTTTGCTCCTAGGGGGAGATATTCTACAAGTTCACAAGGTTAGACAACAGATCAATGGCTCACACAATGCTCCATATGCTCAGAGACTCGACCTTGGGTCGGTCATTGTAGGAGAGGTCTGTTTAGGAGGTGCACACAAACCGACAGTGGTTAACAACATGTTTACCAGTACGCTCGAGAATGGACGTCCATCTCTCCTTCAACCATGTGAAAATCACTTCTTCATAAAGGAGTTGCTACACAGCACTTCAGCACCAAATATCTTAGTGAGTCGTGCCTATGATGATTGCATTCAGAATTGCGACCAAGATCACCTTGGGTGTACGGTCTTCCGCAAGACCACAGAAGATAATCGTACAGCAATGTAATTTAAAGATAGACTGTTCCTAGAGATGATGGAGCAAGAAATGGTGCAGGACAAAACAAAGAGCTGGATTGCACCTCTACCCTTCAAGCCTCAAAGATAACGCTTGCCTAACAACAGAGAACAATTTTACAAACGATTTGTCTCCCTCAGGTACAGCTTCCATAATAAACCAGAGATAAAAGACCATTTCTTAACCTTCATGGAGAAGATATGTAAGAATGGTCATGCAGAGTTAGCACATACACTTCAAGACTTTGAGGACCACTGGCACCATGGTAAACACGTCCACACAGCTCTACATATAGAGCAGTCGAAGAATATAATTATCCGAGCTGTACAATGGGAAAACCAAGCCAAAGAAATCGACTGTGTAACCAACCAAAGACCAATACCAAAAGATAGTGTTCTGAGGAAACTCGACCCAGTCATGGATGGAGATGGCCTCTTAAGAATAAGAGGACGCCTTAAAGAGGCAAAACTAAATTCTGTAGAGAAACAATCTGTGATAGTTCCTGGACAGCATCACATAGCTACTCTGCTTGTTCAACATTATCACGAGCGGACACAATTCCTGGACAGCATCACATAGCTACTCTGCTTGTTCAACATTATCACGAGCGGACAAATCACCAAGGTAGTATGTTCACAGAGGGAGCCTTAAGAACATCTAGTCTGTCGATAGTTGGAGCTAAGAGATGTGTGTGCAGATTCATCTTTAACTGTGTTACTTGCAAGAAACTTCGTGGTATGTCACAGATTCCAAAGATGGCGGATCTTCCATATGACCGATTTAGCACAGGTCCACCTTTCACCAACATTGGTCTAGATGTGTTAGGTCCTTGATCTGTGGTTGTCCGACAAACCAGAGGAGGCTACGCAAATGGGAAATGATGGGCGATTATGTTCACTTGTCTATCCATTAGAGCGGTCCACATACAGATAACCAAATCTATGGACACTTCATGCCTCATAAATGTTCTCCGGTGTTTCATTGCCATCAGAGGACCCGTCAAACATATTCGTTCAGACCGAGGCACAAACTTTGTCGGAGCAGCAAGAGAACTGCAACTCTCTTCCAACTTGGATATGAAGGACGTAGAAAAATACCTAAGTGTGCATGGGTGTTCTTGGACTTTTAACCCACCACATTCTTCACACATGGGAGGTGTATGGGAGAGAATGATAGGTGTCGCAAGGAGAATTCTCGATTCAATCTTGTTACAGGAAGGATCTGCAAGACCGACACACGAAAGCTTGACAACATTCATGGCCGAAGTGTCAGCCATCATAAACGACAGACCGTTGACTCCAATTTCCAGTGATCCTGATAACCCAACTGTTCTCACCCCTGCCCTGCTGCTTACGCAGAATACCGACCCTAATTGCTCTCCAGCTGGAGAATTTGATGTTAAAGACCATTACAGAAGTCGATGGAGACAAGTGCAGAGTCTCGCCAATGCCTTTTGGGACAAGTGGAAAAAACAGTATCTGCCTACTCTGCAACAGAGGAGAAAGTGGCAAACCAGCAAGCCTAACCTCCAGCCTGGCGATATAGTACTAATGAAAGACTGTCAGTCTCGGAGAAATGAATGGCCATTAGGTCTCATTACCCAGACATTCCCAAGTAAGGATGGAATCATACGTAAGGTGGAAGTAAAAATAGGAAAACAAGGCGAGACCAAATTGTTCCGCAGGCCAGTAGGGGAACTCATTCTGCTGGTCCAATAAACACAATAGTGACGTCAGCTGACATCAAGCAGGGAGTGTTCTGTCCAGCCATATAATTGCTGTCTAGAAAGTTTAGTCTTTTTCTTGTCTCCGTTGTTACAGACATTGTATTTTTGTGTGTATTAATCCTTCCTATATTTCATATTGTAAGGTAACAGCATCACCTGCTGGCCGTTTAATGCATAGATTCTAGTTTAATTTGCAATGTGTTATGGGAAGTTCCTAGGGCATTGTGGGATTGTTCCTGTTGCATTGTGGTCTTATTATGACACTGTGAAGGGAACAGCAGCCATTGTTCCTCCATGCGTCTTAAGGTACCTTCACACTGAACAACTTAACAACGATATCGCTAGCGATCCGTGACGTTGCAGCGTCCTGGATAGCGATATCGTTGTGTTTGACACGCAGCAGCGATCTGGATCCTGCTGTGACATCGTTGGTCGGCGCAGAAAGGCCAGAACTTTATTTCGTCGCTGGATAGTAGTGTAGCATCGGGTGGTTTCGTCAAACTCAATCTGACAGGTGCCCCGCCCCTATCAAAGTGTATCAAAGTGTGTAACCCCTCCCCTCCTCCTGTCAGCCAGCTGTCCCTGAGGCTGGCTGATTTCCCCTTTTGATATCGTTTATATAACACATGTTTATAATTATAGCCTAGTCGTGTATTTATTTTACACGTGGTTTATAACACCTTTCTCATTTGTTTTATATTAGATTTTATACGTAGCCCGAGTTTGATTCTGCAAGCTGTGTTTTATTCAGTGTATTCATATAGTGCAGAACTTAAAGCTGTTTATTTGTGGTCCTACAGAACATTAACTAAATGGTAGGGTTATTTGCGGGTCAGAGGTTTATAAAGCCTAGGTCAATTGCTGTTGTAATCGCTTTACCAATAAATGTTTATTTACACAAACAGAAAAGTTATTGTGGCCTGTAGCTGTCATCTGAGAAGTTATTTGTGTTTCAGCTGTGTTATCTGAGGGTCATATTTTTGTACAAATTCATGCTGTTTGGTGATCTTTGTGAAGCAGAACTTTGTTTTATAACACATTTGTACCTGTATTGTACCTGAAGGTTATGTAGGGTTATCTGCGGGTCAGAGGCTTAAAGAAAAGTTATTGTGTCCTGTAGATGTTATCTGAGGTTATTTGTTTTTTTTTGTTTTTTTGTATTAGCTTTCTCAGGGCAGCTGCCTGGAGGTGTTATGGTATATAATTATATCCTAGGATCTGTACGACTACATACAGCGTGTTATGTTCATTAAAATGTTTTATTGTCGTTTGTGCCTATATATATATATATATATATATATATATAATATGCCCCAATGTTACAACACAAGCAAGTAAGAAGCGGCGTGTTTTATACGAATATAAACCAAAGACACGATATTGTAAAAATTAAAAAAGATTTATTTCTCACAATAAAACAACAGCTCAAATTTTAAGTTAGCTAACAGCATGATGCTGGCAAATGCATCTTTGCGGTATCTGATAACGACACGATGAACAAAGGACTGCGCCTGAAAATCTTGATGTCACAAAATCTGATACGGCTCGATCATTATTCTGCATGTCAGACGTGAAATTTTGTAAAATCTTCTTAAATGGAAAGCCTCGCGCTAAATGGTATAATACATATATGCAATAATGACCGCATACACGGCTATACAAATCTTGAATTTGTGCGCTCTGATAACAATAAGAATAACAATTCTTGTTCAGGAATGTCACAAAAGCGCGTGGAAAGATAATATTATCCGCACGGAAGCCGTAACTGTCAAAAAATATGCCCGTCTTATCGTCGCAGAGTACGATTAATATCCAGTGGCGACCAGCTTGATTCGCCGGGTCTGTATTCACAATATATGCCGCGGGTCTCTGAGTCACTCTTTCTTCCGGAAGCAAATCACACGGAAACACACCGGCGAATATGCGGTCTGTATAATTATCGGACCGCGCTACAACTGTAAGCTGCAGACTGTCCATCGTTGCTTAATTAAAATCGTACAAGATCTCTCGCCTGTTATTAATTTCCAGAATGGTGTGGTTGACTGCAAAGACAATCATATTTATCGTGTGGGGTGTCGCTATCGCAAAGCGGACTTCAGCACGCAGATTACCTGTTTTAATGAGCGAGAAATGGCCTCCAGGCTCTTGATCAGGCGATAAATCAAAAGCAAATAGCGTGAAGCCAGCCATAAATTCTTCACGATCTATCGCCATGGCACAATCAGCCTTTTGCTTGCCCGATATATGGGCAAGCGCCATATATTTTCTGATGGCTAAATCAGCATTAAAATTAGGATTATAAGGCCTCGCGGGTATCTGCTGACCATCCAGATATAATGCCGCGTGGTTGACGTGGTAGTGGTGAAAGTCCAGTGGGTTTTTTGTATAAGAACCGCTGAAGCCCTCATTATCTACAAACCCCAATATAACAGTTTTTGGTATCTGTCCTAGGAAGAGGTTCTCGTGGTTCGTGATCCGTGTCCCTGCGGCGATGCTGTACACTTTCAGGCATGTTCGGTCAACAGCGTACTTGGCTGTTGCGGCTAGGAGGGCCTGGCTGTGGCCGATTCGGACAGCCGGTGATACCTGCACTCTTTTCACATAGAGAGCCGCCTGCGAGATTTGTACCTTCAGCGGCTCGGCTTCTGCGGACATGAGGCAGAAAGTATCCTTATTTCTTGACAGCTTAACCTTAAGGTCAAGACCGTTCAATATTAACTTTGGCTGGTTAAATATATCCCCAAAAATGGGCCCCAAAAGATCGATGGGTTTTGAGCGAGAAGCAGCACTGGCTCTTTTGATAAATCCCGCATTTGCGCCATCCAGGCGCCTGTCATTATGATGCCCCGCAGTGTCTTTATAGAACAAACCGGCTGTAAATTGTGATGCCAGCGTCTGTGAACTGTAATTTAAAAGGGTCTCTATGTACGCTCTATAGCTGTAGAGATTGTCCGATTGTGAGATAAGTCGGTCTCCCAGAGTAATATCGACCTGGTTAAAAAGAGTGGCTAGAGGGTAGTTTATGAGCGCAACACGCGCACCATCGGCGATGGCCGTATTATCCTGCTTCACGATGCGACAGCTTATGTACAGAAGCGTGTTGTTCAGATCATAATAATAATCGCCGCTACCAGATATGTAAAACTCCAACGGTCCATTGTCTGACAGAGCAGCAACCGGCTGTACTTCTACAAATAGAGATTTCTCGATACTTGTTTGAGTCGGTGGTACGGCAAAAATATCCAGCTCAGATTTTGCGCACTCTACAGAAGTGTCATGCAGGAAAGCCATGGTAACTGATTAGAAGATGTCGTCCGCAGAGCGTCTTACTCGTTTCTGACGGGGACGTCTCTTGGATGTAGTTTTATTCATGAGCATCGGCGGTAAAGGAGGGCAAACGCGCCGCTTTCTTTTTTGGGCTTTTTCAGCGACATAGATTATCCCAGAGCCGTCTTGCTGGGTTGGTGTATTTATCCTTTTCATAAGGGCCGTCGATGCTGATGTCACGGCATCTGCAGCGATGTTCCGGGCAGCCGTCCGAACGTGTGGTTTTACTAATTCTAAGCCTTTTCTGAAAAGCGGAACGGCGTGACGAAATAAGCCTTTAAATAGCCCTGCCAGGCCAGAGCCATACATGTACTCGCTCCCGCGGAATCCCTCTAGCCCGTGCCCCGACTTGGCAGTATAGTAGCGGGCATAAACAGCTGGATCTCCATACACCCTTTGAGACAGCATTTTATCGTGTCAATGCTGACGAGGTCTAAAATGTAATCGCACTATACACTTTCCGTATCTGAATTTAACCGCTGTGCCCTGGTCCGACATGACTGTAATGTTTATGGAGTCAAAGTGTTGCTTGCACAGCGGTATGTAATCGGGCCGTGAGTAGCGCACCGTGACAATATCATTATCATCGCCGCTAACTTCTACGGTTCGTAGCAGTTGAACGTAACTGTCACCTACAAGTTGATGTTGAATTATATCAGTGTATACAAAAAGCGAATAAAAACCAGCCGTTGAATCGGGGTAAAAGCGGCGATTCCACGGCATTAAAGCAACGGGGGAGTCATCGACGGTCTGCAGTCCGAAAATAAATTTTAGCTTAGTACCCAGAGCAAATTGTATAGGGGATGGGTCGGGCAGGATCACCTCGCGGCGTAGCTCATCATACCGTATTCTGTAGGCAGGCGTAGCTAAATACAGCGCTTCTATTCGGGCATTGACTGCGCCAACTAGCTTAGGAATGGACGAGTAAAATCCTGATTTTATGTGATACTGTACTAACGGTTCGCCGTGTTTAGCCGCGTAGAAGCTCCCTTCAAAAGCATCAAACGTGTTCCACGTATGGGGGTACTGTATTTCCGTTAACGCCACCTCATAATCTGCCGAAAGATGAACGGCCCGCGCTAACTTGGTATTGTACTCAGATATTGTGTTTTCAGGGTAGATTTTAATTGACGAATTACTGGGTAATGTCACGAAAAATGAGCCCGCTTCCATGGTTATATATCTGTCAACTCCGAGGCCGGGATCCAACTATTGAATTTTTCGGGATAGCCCAGCCATTTGACAAAGCAGTGACTCACACCCCTGACACGTTTTTTTCTCAAAATTTTTTCTACTCTGTAGACACGATCCTCATCCATAGGTATTTTTTGCAGCTCTTCCTTATAAAATGACCCCTCCACAGCCTCCCCGGCTAAATCACTGATTTTATAAAGGTGTTTATGAAATTTATTGGAGACGGCGGTAATTAAAAAAATCTCTTCGCTGTATGTCTTCTCATAGCCCTTACAGAAGGGCGACTTATAGCGCGATATTCTCACATGAGAGCCAACCGTTAAAGACGGTTTAATCGGTTTATTAGTAATAGTAGAACTGTAAATATTGCGCCAGATTTGCATCACGTTTCTCTCTGACACAGACGCGAGACTACAGCGGATCGTTGAGTGGTACGTATTGTTGTAGCTATACAGCAAATCCGGTAAAATATCAATATATCTAAAGGTATTATGATGCGTAAGATAGCGCCACATACGGGTTTTTAATGTGCGATTAAAACGCTCGACCATAGCGGCTTTTACATCATTGCTTGTAAAAAAGTGATGAATATTGTGCGTATTACATAGTTGCTTGAGTGATGAATTTATAAATTCTTTGCCGCGATCCGTCTGCAGTTTCTTCGGTATGCGCTTATCATTTTGAAATATTAATTCGAACGATCTGGCGACACTAGCGCCTGTCTTGTTTGTCAAGGCCACGCACCATGCGTATCTCGATAGAACATCAATCACCGTCAGGATGTATTTGACATTATCATTTTCCCTTGAATAGTCAATTAAACTTACGAGATCCGCCTGCCACTGCGCATCAATGGCCGAGACGTAAATTTTATTTGTCAAAAAGCGTTTTCTAGCAGGCTTGTGTAGCGTGTAGGTGTCTTGCTTATTTAACCAAACAATAACATCAGATTTCTTTATTCCGCGCGCTCTTGCAGATCTAAATAATTTGTCAATACCCGAGAATGATCCGGGTGCCTGGCTTGTAAAATATTGTTTTTCTAATATGGCATCATACGATTTAGACGTCATGATTGATTAAAATGATTGTGGCTCGTTAATCAACATCCTGCTTCTTTCAGAAATTCAGCTGTATAAAAATTCCTGTTTTAATCCGGCTATATCATGCGTGAGTTAATGCATGCATTAATTGCATGTATGGTTGTGTTCTGGGTGTTAACAGAAGGCGTGTGGTGGGGGCGTAACTGGGTGTGTTTCTGGGTGTTAACAGGTGAGCTGATTTCTGACACTCAGGATAAATACAGCTGGCTGGACCACTAAGTACATCAGACATTCACCAGAAGTCCGACTAGACTAAAAAGCAGAGCTATTCTAAATGTAAGTATATAAGACAGTTGTCTTATTATTCGCAAATGCTTAATTATATTTAACTATGCATCTCTAAAACCATAATTAAGGGTGTTATTTGTTTAATAAGTTAGTGTTATACTGGAGGCTAGCTGCATATTTAGTATCGTTGTATAATATAGTTTTACTGCATAAAACCATATTCTGTGGTCCATAATTAATATAGAAAGGCTTAGACGCGGACAGCTATTATAACATAATTTATGTAATACAGTAGTTAATAACTGTTAATGCGCCCTAACTAGCGTATGCAGCGCTTACTTACTACCTGTGTTTTGTTTAACATAGACATATTTATAGTCATATTTATACAGTAGCGGTATATTTAGTGGGGCTGTGTAATATAGTTTTACCGCATAAACCATATTTAGTGGCGCATAATTAATATAGAAAGACTTAGCCGTATTACCCATGATTTGCTTAGTATAAGAATATTTATACACGGGCCGCAGTTTTATTTGTTGGGGTATATAAATGAGTTTGACGAGTGGTGGTGTGTGGTTAATATAGATTGCACAAAAAATTTACACAGATAATTTATTTTAGATGGAATCCCAAAATTTTTCGGCTTTTTCCAGTCAAGTTGCGGATTCGGTACTCGGTATGTTTCAAGATTTATATACATGTATCTGTTAGCGGCCCATTCTAAGTAAGGATTGTTTTATTTATTATCTTTATATTGTTTATTCTTTCTTGTTTAAGATGAATTAATCAGGGTCCTCCCCGATAATCTAGATGAATTTACCAGGAACACCCCCGATGCTGTAGATGAATTTATCAGCAACTTCAGCGATGATTTTTTAAACGGCTTCAGCGTGCCTACTCTGGAGTGTGATACACCTGGAGCTGAGTATAGTAACACTAATGCAGGTGCCGCTGCTGTGTGGGATTTGACTCAGGACATCATAGGTGCGTTGTGTGTCTGCGTGTATGTATGTGTGTGTGTGTATATAGCTTTTAAGTATTTAGACGTGTAAATATATATATATTAATTCTTTACAGATGTCGACATGTTTCCAGAACCAACAACCACGGAACACAATCAGCTGCCTGTTGAGGAACTGATGTACCAGAACCCCACGCCGAGAAACAGCCCTGTTTCTAGAGCCCCTAAAAAACAGCTCGGACCGGGGTGCCGGAAAGGGAAAGGTAAGAATCGTATGAAAAGTTTTTGCACAACCGCTCTGAGAAAATCCACCACGCCTCTACTAAGGCCTATATCTTTATTTATAGCTTGTAAACTGAGGCCTAGAAGAATTTTCACAAAAGAGAATATACCGGAGCTAATGGAGAGCCTCGCAGAAGCTACAGAAGACGCCACGGCAATCATTCACCACACATCGCTATCCCATAAGTGTATATTTTGGTATACATGCACAGTCTCTGTACAATCAATGATACACGTGCTTCACCATTGAGATCCAGGGCACACACATATCTGACACATGTATAATCTTTCCTGCAGCTAAGCGCAGCGGCCTGCGACGGTCTCGCACATATCTGACACATGTATAATCTTTCCTACAGCTAAGCGCAGCGGCCTGCGACGGTCTCGCACATATCTGACACATGTATAATCTTTCCTGCAGCTAAGCGCAGCGGTCTGCGACGGTCTCGCACATATCTGACACATGTATAATCTTTCCTACAGCTAAGCGCAAAGTCATGAGAAAAACACCTCCAGCACCTCTACAGCCGCTACAGATCACCGAGAATGGCGCAGCACCAGTGTGGCCGGCGATACAGACGGCTAATGGAGCTGTTAGAGCATATCCGCTATCACCGATCTGCGTGGTGCAGCACGCAGGAAACCCTGTACCGTCGGACCATCGTGAAATACCCCATTCAAGCACCGGACAGCCATCGACAATCCGTGTGAATGACCCCGCGCTACTATATCCAGAAGTGGTCGAGGCACCCCGAAAACATAAGCGAAAAACAAAACATGTTACAGAGCCACCAACCGCATCCTGTGCCGTGGGTGCAACAGCCACGATGACTCGTGAAGAGTATGATCGCGAGATTGATCAGCTCGCTGATGGTAAGCAACCATCCGTAGAACCGTTCATTATACGTATGTCCCACACTATGCAACCGTCAGCGCCATGTGTAACAGGGCCTGCTAATGCCTCTGGGGACGGACCCTCAGGAACCTCTAATTTGGGTGACATATCTCATGTCTGTGTATCTAACTCTGTTAATGTTAAGAAACGGACAAAGAGGTCGCGGCCAGCGGATGTTAAGGTGTGTAAAGAGCTTAAGGTGTGTAAAAAGCCACGGATTCATGCGCCAGCTACAGATCTGCAGCATGAATCCCGCAGCTGGGGCCCCGTTGAAATGCTTGTGTTTCAGGAACACTTCGTCCGCTACTTACGCTACAAACGCTGGGTCCCCAAAATAATGTTTTTTTGCGATACTTTTGAAAAATTATTATCAACACAAAGACCAACACAGGCTAATAAGTCCGAACTATACGCACTTCGGAGCCTGCTGCTGGATGGCGAGATAACAACTACAGCGACCCCATTATGACTAGATATGGTCGGCTACGGCATGCATAAATCACCTAAACTAACACTACCCAGGTATAATAGGGCTAGAGTTATAAAGAGGGCTCTAAAATTGTTGGTCAGCGCTAGACGGGCGCTATGCTCTAGGAGGCGTCGTGGTGACATGTGTCCTGCACTGCCACTACAGCCACCACAGACGTCGTCACAAGAGTCAGAACAGCACTCACAGAGCCAAGGCAGCTCTGCAGATGCCGCACATGCATCTACACAAAATTCACAAGCCGCAGACGCTGACGCTGCTGGTAATGTGCAGCGCCCCGATCATACAGTATTTTTGCAACACATCCATCATCATGAAAGAGCCCTCCGCAATTTCAATGGCCATATACATACAGATCATTTTAGATTTGTAAATTTGGAGAGTGTACGATCATTTGAAGAGGGCTTGAATATTGTTCATGAAGGTATTCAGGCATTACTGGATAGAATCATCAGGGACATTGAACCTGGCGACTTTGTACAGTTAAGGTTTGATGCCGGCGATACTTTAGACCCTATTTTCACTACAAAACAAACCCGTGAAGATTTTAATTCAGAATCTTTTTTAAATGCTGTTGCCAGCGCACTTCAAAGTAACAATGAATGCATATCATCCAATTCGCTAAAGCTAGTCGTCACCATCATTAAAAACCGACGCGGTGGTGTAAAACAAAAAAGGCGCTTGAAATCTATAGCGAGCAGTCAGATCATTAAACAAAAGAGACAATGGCTGTATGATTTTAACAATTACACGACAAATCTGTGTTTGGCTGCTAGTGTGTGCGCCCTGATGGACGACATGGATGTCACTGATGGTGTTTTACTGAGCCGCTCTAAAAACATACACGCAGCACTGGGCATCCCTGATGATCAATTAGTGAGTTTTAGCGACATCTCTGCATTTGAAAAATATTTGAGGGTCACCATTAAAGTACTGTACTATAGTCAGGGCGATTGGCGTTACTTTGAGAGCGGTAATACAGCTAATGGCAAAACCGTATTCATATTGTTCCATGATAATCACTACTACGGGATCAAAAATATGAAGGGTTTTATCGGTGCTGATTACTTTTGTGAGCTCTGCAATTCAGTGTTTCACCACAAAAACAAACACTCCTGCCAGTATTTTTGTAAAACCTGTCAGAGAGAGAATTGTGAAGAAAGCAGTCCCGATCAGCAACCCAGATGTCCTGTTTGCAGAGTTTATTGCCGCTCGAGCGTGTGCCTAGATTATCACAAACAATTGGGATTAGGCGACCCGGCATTCTGCAGACTTAAAACATTTTGTGATAAATGCAACCGTTTTGTCCCCAGAAATAGCGAAACAGAGCATAAATGTAATGGTTTGCGCTGTCCTGTATGTCGCAGACATATAAATAAATTCGATGCCCATCTTTGTTACATGCGGAAGTATGTAGCACAGGATGAGTCAGATTGTTATATCTTTTATGATTTTGAATGTATGCAGGAGACAGGCACACACGTCCCGAATTACATTTATGCTACAACGCTGTATGGCCACCCCTCCTGGGAGTTTGAGGGTGATACCTGTACACATGACTTTGTACAGTTCTTTACAAGCGGTAAATTTTCAGATCATACATTTATTGCCCACAATGGTGGAAGATACGACGCATACTTTATTGTTAAGGAACTGATTTCTGAAAAACTACAAGTACAGTTGATAACCCAAGGTGGCCGTCTCTTGTGTGTGTCGCTACCCGATTTGTCTATAAGGTTCATAGACTCTCTAAATTTTATCCCATGAAGCTCAGTAAATTACCACAGGCCATGGGCTTTTCAGGCGGTAAAGGACATTTTCCACACTTTTTCAATACCCGAGAAAACCAAAATTATGTAGGTCCCATACCGGATGTAAAATATTATGGGGTAGAGTACATGTCACCTGGTGAGAAGGTAGAGTTCCTGGAGTGGTATGAGACACAGGTAAATACAACTTTTGACTTCAAGGCCGAGCTAAAATCTTATTGCAAACAAGATGTTGAAATTTTGAGACACGCCTGCGAGATCTATAGAGAGCGTATTATGCAGATGACGCAGAAAAATGTGAAAAAATACTGTAAGCGTCAAAAGCAAAGGATTGTAGTGAGCAGATGTGTTGATCCTTTTCAGCTCATCACCCTGGCCTCGGTGTGTATGACAATGTACCGGTTTAAATTTCTTCCAAAAAAGACAATCGCCATTTTACCTGGTGATAATTATCACAAGGCATAAAAGCGCTACTCGACACCCGCTATACAGTGGCTCATGTATGTAGCCCACTCTGAGAACATCGACATACAGCACGCTTTGAGAGGCGGTGAAAAACAGGTCGGAAAGTATTTTCTAGATGGTTATGCCTATGTTAGCGGACAGCACATAGCCTTTGAATTTCAGGGGTGTTTTTACCACGGATGTCCCGTGTGCTATAATGAAAATGACACGAATAAGGTCACGAGTACGTCCTACGGCCAGTTATATTACACCTTTTTAGCTAAAAAGCGTTACTTACAGTGTTGCGGGTACACAGTAAGACTGATGTGGGAACATGAGTGAAATAAAATGGTTGAAAATGATTCTAACCTTCAAACATTTCTTCGCCAGATGGAATTCCCCGTTCCTTTAGACCCCCGTGATGCGCTTTATGGCGGGCGAACTAACGCCATTAAGCTCTATCACCATCTGGAAGAAGGGGAGACTTTACACTACTACGATTTCACCAGTCTGTACCCCTTTGTAAACAAAACTAAAACATACCCTGTAGGCCATCCAGACATCATCTACGACAATTTTGGATTTATTAAAAAATACTTTGGCATTGCTAGAGTCAAGGTCTACCCGCCGAGAGATTTATTTTTTCCAGTTCTACCGGTAAAACTCAACAAAAAATTAATGTTTCCCCTTTGCTACACATGCGCTGCAAATTCCCAGGCAGATATTTGTGCCCACAGTGATGAAGAACGGGCGCTGACAGGCACCTGGTGCACTATAGAGCTCGAGATGGCGATAGAAAAAGGGTATCGGATCGCTCACATCTATGAAATATGGCATTTTCCTAAAACCACTGATGATCTGTTTGCGCCTTACATTAAATTACATCTTAGGGATAAGCAGGAAGCCTCTGGTTATCCTAGCTGGTGCACTGATGACGCCAAGAAACGGCAGTACATTGACTCTTTTCTTGAAAAAGTAGGTGTCCAATTACGGCCTGAAAATATAGCTGTCAATCCTGCTAAGCGACAGATCTCCAAGCTTTTCTTAAATTCTTTATGGGGAAAGTTTGCTCAGAGATCTAATCTATCATGTACCAGCATTGTTAGGGATCCAGATGAGCTTTTTAAGTATTTGTTCCTGCCTTACTATGACATTTCGATGTTACATTTCCTTGATGATAACACCGCAACCATTAACTGGAAATATGCAAAAGGCCACCACACACTCAACAAAAACACAAACATTTTTATAGCGTGTTTTACAACAGCGTATGCTCGGTTAGAGCTCTATTCGCTGCTGGACCGGCTGCAGGAGAGGTGCCTTTATCACGACACAGACTCAGTTATTTTTGTACAGAGAGATGGTGAGTGGCAACCACCTTTAGGCGATTACCTGGGGGAGCTGACCAGTGAAATACCCGATGGTACACACATCACAGAATTTGTATCCGCGGGCCCCAAAACTTACGGCTACAAACTCAACACCGGTAAAACTGTCTTAAAAGTTAAGGGGATAACACTAAATGTTGGTAACTCTCAATCTATTAATTTCAATAGTCTGAAAGATCTAGTTCTGGACTACCCGCGCAATTCTGCCGCAGAAACTCAGAAACGTATTGTCGTACAGCAGGCGTCCATTGTGAGAAATAAAAAGTACTGGGATATTGAAACAAGGCCATTACGCAAAACACAAAAGTGCGTTTATACAAAGCGGCGACTATTAGACGATTTCACAACATTACCTTTTGGGTATTAGTCGAGTATTGTGATGGATACGCATCTGCAACACCCGTTCTCGTGCATTCTAGCAGGCCCGTCTAATTCTGGAAAGAGCTATTTTGTAAAACAGCTGCTATATAATATTGAAGCTAATTTTTCTCAGAAACCTGATAATATTGTATGGTTTTATTCGTGTTGGCAAAAACTATATGATGAAATCTCTCTCTCTTTTCCCCACGCCAGATTTGTGGAGGGTCTGCCGAATACATTCGTAGATGACGAATTATTCCCACCGGAGAAGGTGAATTTGGCGATTGTTGATGATCTCATGGAGAGTGCTAGTGAGAATTGTGAGATAGAAAAAGCCTTTACCAAGTATGTGCACCACAGAAATCTCAGCATTTTCTACCTGGTGCAAAACATATTTTGTCAGGGTAAGAAAAGCCGTACGATAAATTTAAACACAAAGTACATGGTGCTTTTTAATAACCCCCGAGATAAATTACAAATTTTAACTCTAGCTCGTCAGATGTATCCCGGAAAAACACGTTTTTTCCTAGAAGCTTTTGAGGATGCCACGCGGGAGCCTTACGGGTATTTGCTTGTAGATTTGAGAGCTAATACTCCTGAGGATCTGCGTTTAAGGACTGGGTTGTTTCCACCCGCGTTGCCCGCTGTCTATGTTCAGAAGAAAAACACTTCTAAAAAGTGAATTTTACCCGGTATCAGACATTCTACGCTGTGGGCGTTGTGATGTAAAGATGTCTGAGAGGCTCCGGCGTAACTGGGCTCTCTTAAAAACCCTAGTGAAAGCAACCCCCGCTGTCAGAAAGTCTATTTTGCGCGATGCAAGCAATGATTTAATTACAGCCATAGGCGAGATTGCTTTAAATATCTTAAAAGGCAGGATTCCGCTGAAAGAGCGCCAAAAAGGTATATTAAAGAAGTGGCGTAAAGCTATAAGAACACTGAGCGACAGATCTCAGCCCATAAAGAAAAAGAAGCGACTACTAAAACAGGCCGGTGGGTTTATCGGACCTCTTTTAGCTTTTGCAATTCCAATAATAACAAGCCTGATCGCCGGAAGATAATGGAGCATGCAGCGAAAATGTATCTAATCCCCAAACAGGAGCTAGACAAACTAAGACCCGGTACTACAGATAACATACGCGACAGTGTTATTCGTCGCCTTGATGGTGAAATTAGCGACATTTTACAGCGTCGTGACATTCCCGATGATGTGAAAATTAAAATGTATAGCTCTGTGCTGCAACGCTACTTGGTACATACGCGACACAGCTCAAAAGAAGTAACGGCTTTAAATCTCGTTAGCCCTCTTGATCCTGGTCAGCAGCAATTGCCAAATACCGACTCTGATAAAAATCATGAGATCGCTGAAATTGTCAGCCATATAAACCAAAGATATAAAAAGAATGCTGAATTTTTACTAAACAGGCTGCTGCAGAATAAAAATGTCACAGCATGGAATAATAAAACTGAATTTATTTTCAAAGGATCCGTAATACCAGGGTCTAACTTACTGGATTTGGTACGTAGTACAACGCAGAGCCATGCTCTGAACAGTAGAAATTTACCGCCGGGTTGGGATTCATTTATGCAGGCTATGGCCGAGCTAAATATGCCGTCTACAGTTGTGGGTAACACCGCTACTAGGAAGCTTTTAGATGAATTAAAAATTACCAACAGTGAGACACGCTCTGTATCTACACCGCTGAAGTTAGCGGCGGCTCCCCGTACAATTCAATCTTTACATTCCCCGTCATTAGGTACCACACGTGGAACTTTGCTACCTAAAAAAAGGTCTCTACCGAAGCTACAAACCATGTGGCTCACGATGTAAAGAATGTACTGGCTAAAATGCTGTACTCGCCTTGTAACGCTATATTAATTATTTTGTAAGAAGTGTAATGATGTATGTTCATTGTACTATTTAATGTTTTTACTTTTTATATTCTGTAAGAATTTTATAGTATTGAAATGTCTTTGAGATGCTGTTTTATTGTGAGAAATAAAATTTTATTTTTTACATTTTTACAATATCGTGTCTTTGGTTTTTTATTCGTATAAAACACACCGCTTCTTACTTGCGTGTGTTGTAACATTGGTGCATATTATATATATATATATATATGTAAAATAAGTTGTCCAGTAACTTTTCTGTTTGTGTATATAAGGCAGCCACAAGGAGAAAATCTGCTACACTGTGAATAAACACAGCTTACAATTTACTGTTAATGATCCGTCGAAACACAAATAAGTTTTCTAAGGAAGCGAATACAAAAACAAATAGACAGCTACAGGACACAATAACTTTTCTGTAGGAGAAAATCTGCTACACTGTGAATAAACACAGCTTACAATTTACTGTTAATGTTCAGTAGAATTACAAATAAGTTTTCTAAGGAAGCGAATACAAAAAACAAATAGACAGCTACAGGCCACAATAACTTTTCTGTTTGTGTAAATAAACATTTATTGGTAAAGCGATTACAACAGCAATTGACCTAGGCTTTATAAACCTCTGACCCGCAAATAACCCTACCATTTAGTTAATGTTCTGTAGGACCACAAATAAACAGCTTTAAGTTCTGCACTATATGAATACACTGAATAAAACACAGCTTGCAGAATCAAACTCGGGCTACGTATAAAATCTAATATAAAACAAATGAGAAAGGTGTTATAAACCACGTGTAAAATAAATACACGACTAGGCTATAATTATAAACATGTGTTATATAAACGATATCAAAAGGGAAAATCAGCCAGCCTCAGGGACAGCTGGCTGACAGGAGGAGGGGAGGGGTTACACACTTTGATACACTTTGATAGGGGCGGGGCACCTGTCAGATTGAGTTTGACGAAACCACCCGATGCTACACTACTCTGGATCTCCCGCAGACATCGCTGAATCAGCGTGTGTGATGCCGATTCAGCGATGTCTTCACTGGTAACCAGGGTAAACATCGGGTTACTAAGCGCAGGGCCGCGCTTAGTAACCCGATGTTTACCCTGGTTACCAGTGTAAATGTAAAAAAAACAAACACTACATACTTACATTCCGGTGTCTGTCGCTTCCTCCGGCGTTCTGCTTCCCTGCACTGTGTCAGCGCCGGTTGGCCGTAAAGCAGAGCACAGCGGTGACGTCACCGCTCTGCTTTACGGCTGGCGCTTACACAGTGCAGGGAAGCAGAACGCCGGGGGACAGACACCGGAATGTAAGTATGTAGTGTTTGTTTGTTTTTTTCATTTACACTGGTAACCAGGGTAAACATCGGGTTACTAAGCGCGGCCCTGCGCTTAGTAACCCAATGTTTACCCTGGTTACCCGGGGACTTCGGCATCGTTGGTCGCTGGAGAGCTGTCTGTGTGACAGCTCTCCAGCGACAAAACAGCGACGCTGCAGCGATCGGCATCGTTGTCTAGATTGCTGCAGCGTCGCTAAATGTTACGGTACCTTTAGGAGAAACCACATCATTCGCTTTCTTCATGCTCCTTAAACAGCCTGCTCTAAGCATAGTTGTTTCACCCTTTCCTGTCACATCTGCAATCAATAAAAGAAGGTTACAATTTTACAGCCTCTCTTCTTAAAGAAGACAGAGGGTTTAGCTACATGTCTCATTGCACACCCTGCTAACGTGTATGAGGACAGTATACAGATAGTTACCCAGATGTAAAAGGGTGAATTTAGGTAACTGTCTGGGCCACGTACCTTGCCTTAGCTCCGGAATCCGCCCTCAGTCTGTACTCTTCCCATTCCCATTCAGGGAAGAGGGCATTAGTAGTGTACCGTAATACACCAACCAGACTAACAAGGTAATACGAACAAGGGTATCAAAAAATACCAAACATACGAATATACACACACAAATTAGTGAGGGATGCACCAGGGAGTGGAAGCTTAGGGTTAAAGCAAAGTAGGAGAAGAGAGAGAATTATCACAAACTCAAAAACCTAGCAACAGTCACTGATAAATACACCAAGCACCTACTTTAACCCCTTAGCAACCGCCGAAACACCTTTTAACGGCGGCCGCTAAGGGTACTTAAACCACAGCGCCGTTAATTAACGGCGCTGTGGAAAAAGTAAATTGCGTCCCCCAGAGTCGGATTTTCTCCGGGGTCTCGGCTGCCGGGGGTAGCCGAGATCCCAGAGAACATGATTCGGGGAGTTTTGTACCGACCCCGCATTTGCGATCGCCGGTAATTAACCATTTACCGGCGATCGCAAAAAAAAAAAAAACACCGCGATTTCTTTTTAATTTCTCTGTCCTCCGATGTGATCGCACATCAGAGAACAGAGAAAAGGGGTCCGCGATCGCCCCCCGATACTCACCTGTCTCCCCCGGTGCTCCTCGTGGCTCCCGATGGGCGCCGCCATCTTCAAAATGGCGGGCGCATGCGCAGTGCGCCCGCCGGCCGGCCCCGGGAGAATCTTTGGGGTCTTGGCTACCGGGGGTAGCCGAGACCCCAAAGAGCATGATCAGGGTCGGTTTTACCGACCCCTGTTTTGCGATCGCCGGTAATTAACTGTTTACCGGCGACCGCAAAAAAAAAAAAGCAAAGTGTAATTCTCTGTCCTCTGATGTGATCGCACATCAGAGGACAGAGAAATAGGGGGATTCGGGGACCCTATCATACTCACCGGTATCCCTGGGTCCTCCTGCTGCTCCTCCTGGCTGCCGGGGAAAAGAAAATGGCGGGCGCATGCGCAGTGCGCCCGCCATCTGTCTCCATCTGCCGGCCGGCAGGAGAAGAGCAGTTGGGGCTAAAATTAGGGTTAGGGTTAGGGCTAGGGTTAGGGCTAGGTTTAGGGCTAGGGTTAGGGCTAGGGTTAGGGCTAGGGTTAGGGTTAGGGTTAGGGCTAGGATTAGGGTTAGGGCTAGGGTTAGGGCTAAATTTAGGGTTAGGGTTGGGGCTAAATTTAGGGTTAGGGTTGGGGCTAAATTTAGGGTTAGGGTTGGCGCTAAATTTAGGGTTAGGCTTCTTTCACACTTACGTCGGTACGGGGCCGTCGCAATGCATCGGCCCAACATACCGACGCACGTTGTGAAAATTGTGCACAACGTGGGCAGCGGATGTAGTTTTTCAACGCATCCGCTGCCCAATCTATGTCCTGGGGAGGAGGGGGCAGAGTTACGGCCACGCATGCGCGGTCAGAAATGGCAGATGCGACGTACAAAAAAATGTTTCATTGAACTTTTTTTGTGCTGACGGTCCGCCAAAACACTGATCCAGTGCACGACAGACGCGACGTGTGGCCATCCGTCACGATCCGTCGGCAATACAAGTCTATGGGCAAAAAACGCATCCTGCAGGTACATTTGCAGGATCCGTTTCTTGTCCAAAACGACGGATGCCAAACGACGCAAGTGTGAAAGTAGCCTTAGGGTTAGGGTTGGGGCTAAAGTTAGGGCTAGGGTTGGGGCTAAAGTTAGGGCTAGGGTTGGGGCTAAAGTTAGGGTTAGAGTTGGGATTAGGGTTAGGGTTTGGATTAGGGTTAGGGTTGGCATTAGGGTTAGGTTTGGGATTAGGGTTAAGGTGAGGGTTGTGATTAGGGGTGTATTGGGATTAGGGTTAGGTTTGAGGTTAGGGTTGAGATTAGGATTAGGGGTGTGTTGGATTTAGGGTTTTGATTAGGGTTATGGTTAGGGTTGACATTAGGGTTGTTTTGGGGTAAGGGTTGTGATTATGGTTAGGGTTAGTGATTAGGATTATGGATCAGGTTGGGATTAGGGTTAGGGGTGTGTTGGGGTTAGGGTTGGAGCTAGAATTGGGGGGTTTCCACTGTTTAGGTACATCAGGGGGTCTCCAAACACGACAGCCAATTTTGCGCTCAAAAACTCAAATGGTGATCCCTCCCTTCTGAGCCCTGCCGTGCGCCCAAACAGTGGGTTACCCTCAAATATGGGGCATCAGCGTACTCGGGATAAATTGGACAACAACTTCTGGGGTCCAATTTCTCCTGTTACCCTTGTGAAAATAAAAACTTGGGGGCTACAAAATCTTTTTTGTGGAAAAAAAAAGATATATTTTTTATTTTTATGACTCTGCATTATAAACTTCTGTGAAGCACTTGGGCATTCAAAGTTCTCACCACACATCTAGATAAGTTCCTTGGGGGGTCTAGTTTCCAAAATGGGGTAACTTGTGGGGGGTTACTACTGTTTAGGTACATCAGGGGCTCTGCAATCGCAACATAATGCCCACAGACCATTCTTTTAAAGTCTGCATTCCAAAACGGCGCTCCTTCCCTTCCGAGCTCTGCCGTGCACCCAAACAGTGGTTTACCCCCACATATGGGGCATCAGCGTACTCAGGATAAATTGAACAACAACTTTAGTGATCCAATTTCTCCTGTTACCCTTGTGAAAATAAAAACTTGGGGGCTACAATATATTTTTTGTGGAAAAAAAAATATTTTTTATTTTCACGACTCTGCATTCTAAACTTCTGTGAAGCACTTGGGCATTCAAAGTTCTCACCACACATCTAGATAAGTTCCTTGGGGGGTCTAGTTTCCAAAATGGGGTCACTTGTGGAGGGTTTCTACTGGTTAGGTACATCAGGGGCTCTGCAAACGCAACATAACGCCCGCAGACCATTCTATCAAAGTCTGCATTCCAAAACGGCGCTTCTTCCTTCCGAGCTCTGCCGTGCGCCCAAACAGTGGTTTACCCCCACATATGGGGTACCAGCATACTCGGGACAAATTGGTTAACAACTTTTGGGGTCCAATTTCTCTTGTTACCCTTGTGAAAATAAAAACTTGGGGGCTAAAAAATCTTTTTTGTGGAAAAAAAAAATATTTTTTATTTTCACGACTCTGCATTCTAAACTTCTGTGAAGCACTTGGGCATTCAAAGTTATCACCACACATCTAGATAAGTTCCATGGGGGGTCTAGTTTCCAAAATGGGGTCACTTGTGGGGGATTTCTACTGTTTAGGCACATCAGGAGCTCTCCAAACGCAACATGGCGTCCAATCTCAATTCCAGACAATTCTACATTGAAAAAGTAAAACGGCACTCCTTCTCTTCCAAGCTCTGCGGTGCGCCCAAACAGTGGTTTACCTCCACATATTGGGTATCAACGTACTCAGGAGAAATTGCACAACAACTTTTGTGGTCTAATTTCTCCTGTTACCCTTGTGAAAATAAAAATTTGGGGGCAAAAAGATCATTTTTGTAGAAAAAATGCGATTTTTTTTTCACGGCTCTACGTTATAAACGTCTGTGAAGCACATGGGGGTTCAAAGTGCTCACCACACATCTAGATAAGTTCCTTAAGGGGTCTAGTTTCCAAAATGGTGTCACTTGTGGGGAGTTTCCACTGTTTAGGCACATCAGGGGCTCTCTAAACGTGACATGGCGTCCGATCTCAATTCCAGCCAATTCTGCATTGAAAAAGTCAAAGGGCGCTCCTTCACTTCCAAGCTCTGCGGTGCGCCCAAACAGTGGTTTACCCCCACAAATGGGGTATTGGCGTATTCAGGAGAAATTGCATAACAAAATTTATGGTTACATTTCTGTTTTTACACATGTGAAAATAATAAAAATGGTTCTGAATTAAGATGTTTGCAAAAAAAAGTTAAATGTTCATTTTTTCCTTCCACATTGTTTCAGTTCCTGTGAAGCACGTAATGGGTTAATAAACTTCTTGAATGTGGTTTTGAGAACCTTCAGGGGTGTAGTTTTTAGAATGATGTCACACTTGGTTATTTTCTATCACGTAGACCCCTCAAAATGACTTCAAATGTGATGTGGTCTCTAAAAAAAATGTTGTTGTAAAAATGAGAAATTGCTGGTCAACTTTTAACCCTTATAACTCCCTAACAAAAAAAAATGTTGTTTCCAAAATTGTGCTGATGTAAAGTAAACATGTGGGAAATGTTATTTATTAACTATTTTTCGTGACATATCTCTCTGATTTAAGGGCATAAAAATACAAAGTTTGAAAATTGCAAAATTTTAAATTTTTTTGCCATATTTCCGTTTTTTTTTCATAAATAATCGCAAGTAATATCGAAGAAATGTTACCACTAACATGAAGTACAATATGTCACAAAAAAACAAACTCAGAATCAGCGGGATCCGTTAAAGCGTTCCAGAGTTATAACCTCATAAAGTGACAGTGGTCAGAATTGTAAAAATTGGCTCTGTCATTAAGTACCAAATTGGCTCTGTCACTAAGGGGTTAATAACCACCAACAACAACCTCCTGCCATGCAGAAAAAGCTACAGCGAGTGAAATAAGTATTTGATCCCTTGCATATTTTTTAAGTTTGCTCACTGACAAAGACATGAACAGTCTATAATTGTAAGGTTAGATTAATTTTAACATTAAGAGATATTATATAAAAATAAATCCAGAAAATTACATTGTATAAATTATATAAATTTATTAGCATTTTTCAGTGTGAAATAAGTATTTGATCTCTTATGAACCATTAGTTCTGGCTCCTACAGACCAGTTAGATGGTCCTAATCAACTCATTACCTGCATTAAAGACAGCTGTCTTACATAGTCAGCTTTATAAAAGACTCCTGTCAACAGAGTCAATTAATCAGTCAGACTCTAACCTCTACAACATGGGCAAGACCAAAGAGCTTTATAAGGATGTCAGGGACAAGATCATAGACCTGCACAAAGCTGGAATGGGCTACACAACCATAAGTAAGATGCTGGGTGAGAAGGAGACAACTGTTGGTGCAACAGTAAGAAAATAGAAGAAATACAAAATGTTTGTCAGTCGACTTTGATCTGGGGTACCATGCAAAATCTCACCTCGTGGGGTATCCTTGATCATGAGGAAGGTGAGAGATCAGCCTAAAACTACACGGGGGAAACTTGTTAATGATCTCAAACCAGTTGGGACCACAGTCACCAAGAAGACCATTGCTAACACATTACGCCGTAAAGGTTTAAAATCCTGCTGTTCCCACAAGGTCCCACTGCAACAATCGGCGAATGGATGGAGCCATGTACCATAAAATCCTGAGTGATAACCTCCTTCCCTCTGCCAGGACATTAAAAATGGGTCATGGCTGAGTCTTCCAGGAAGACAATGACCAAAAGCATACAGCCAAGGCAATAAAGGAGTGGCTCAAAAAGAAGCACATAAAGGTCATGAAGTGGCCTAGCCAGTCTCCAAACCTTAATCCCATAGAAAACTTATGGAGGGAGATGAAGCTCCGAGTTGTCAAGCGACAGCCTCAAAATCTTAATGATTTTAGATGATCTGCAAAGAGGAGTGAACCAAAATTCCTGACATATGCGCAAACCTCATCATCAACTACAAAAAACATCTGACTGCTGTGCTTGCCAACAAGGGTTTTGTTACCAAGTATTAAGTCTTGTTTGCCAGAAGGATCAAATACTTATTTCTCACTGCAACTTGGAAATAAATTTATGTAATTTATACAATGTGAGTTTCTGGATTTTATTTTTGATATTCTATCTCTCAATGTTAAAATTAACCTACCCTTAAAATTATAGAGTGTTCATGTCTTTGTCAGTGGGCACACTTACAAAATCAGCAAGGGATCAAATACTTATTTCCCCCACTGTATGATGACCTTCTCAAAAGGGCAGGATGATAGCATTATTGCAGAATGGAGCCTTGTACTGTGTGCCTTAGGGTGCCGTCTCACAGTGGCACTTTGGTCGCTACGACGGCACGATCCGTGACGCTCCAGCATCGCACCATTATCGCTCCAGCGTCGTAGACTGCGGTCACACTTCGCAATGCACGACGCTGGAGCGATAATTTCATGACGTGTTTGCGATGTAGAAGCTGTTGGTTGCTATGCGCACATCGTATACAATATCGTGCACACCTTTGTTACACGATCATGCCGCCACAGCGGGACACTTGACGACGAAAGAAAGTTTCAAACGATCTGCTACGACGTACGATTCTCAGCGGGGTCCCTGATCGCAGGAGCGTGTCAGACACAGCGAGATCGTAAGTGTATCGCTGGAACGTCACGAATCGTGCCGTTGTAGCGATCAAAATGCCACTGTGTGACGGTACTCTTAGTGTGAAGTTACATTCATGTCAATTACTATGTGCCTGGCACTTTAGAAACTTTTATAAGTACTGACTTGAAAATTTGACCAGAAGTGAATTCAGTTACACTCCAGGCAAAGCTGTTTCATGACCAGAGTAGGGGCTGAGTATGTAATACAGGTATTCAGAAGTAGTGAGGCAGAAGCACAGAGAAGGGGTTAACAATTACTTATTTTATCAATACAGGGGTAACCTCCTCGCAGGGAGCAACAGGAAATAAACAGATAAAGGATAAGGGGTAAACAAGGGAACGAGTAATTCAGAATGGCAGTCTTCGGCACTAAGTGGACTCGCTCCCTGAAGAGGTCCGAAGGAAGGGCGCGAGCCTACATCACCTATCTCGTGGCGAGGGGGCTGCTCTCGACGGTTCTTAAGCCAGAGAGGGGGGCCTTCTGAAGCTGGATCATTCACTCCGCATTTCTCGGATTTCCCTCCGGATCTCTCGGGCCCACTCAGGCTCACCTGCGAGTGTGGCACGTACTTCATTGCTCTGGACCATCCCTGCTAGGGCTGCCACCCCCTGTTCCTGCTCTCTCACGCACGCCTCCACCCCTACTTCTAGGAAGGTCATTCATGGGCTAGTGCGCAGGTATTCTCGCAAAGCCTGCTTAAGCGGCGCATCCCTGAGACCTGACACAAACTTATCTCTCAGTATACTATCAAGGGGCGCCACTCCCATGGTCCCCAAATCATCCCTTTTAGTGATGTGCCCATGCACCTCCTGCAACGCATTGATATACTGCTTCACCATCTCTCCCTCCCACTGAACGCAGTGAAACAATTGCATCCGCAACTCTCCCACATCAGTGGGATCGCCATGCATTTATTCTAGGATTTGCAACACCTTATCCAACGTATCCCGCTCGTGGGGGGCAGAACATAACAGAATACCTCACCATCCAAGATCATTAAAGCTATTTCAGCCTGCAAACAAGGGTCATGGGGTGCATCCGCAACATGCTCTTAACCCTCTCAGTCCAGTCCCAAAACATCATATTACTCTTCGTAAACTTTAGGAGATTGCTAAACATGGCACCCAACGGCAAGCTCATAGTGGACAGGTCTGCAGCGTCTGTGTCCAAAACCTGCCGACTACACCAAATGTAACACAGGAATTTGGATGCAGTGACGCAGAAGCACAGAGCAAGGGTTAACAATTACATATTTTATTAATACAAGGATAACCTCCTTGCAGGGAGCAACAGGAAATAAACAGATAAAGGATAAGGGGTAAACAAGGGAAAGAGTAAATCAGAATGGCAGTCTACACTGTGTTCCAAATTATTATGCAAATTGGATTTAAGTGTCATAAAGATTTAATTGTTTTGTTTTTCAAATAAACTCGTGGATGGTATTGTGTGTCAGGGCTCAATGGATCACTGAAATCAATGTTAAACACATGTGATAATTAAAGGAAAACTACTTAAAAATGATGATCCACATTATTAAGCAGGCCACAGGTTTCAAGCAATATGGGAAATAAAAAGGATCTCTCTGCTGCTGAAAAGCGTTTAATAGTGCAATGCCTTGGACAAGGTATGAAAGCTTTATATATTTCACGAAAATTTAAGAGTGATCATCATACTGTGAAGAGATTTGTGACTGAAACAATGCACATACAGAGTTCATGCTGATAAAGGCATAATGAGGAAGGTTTCTGCCAGACAAATTCTTTTGATTAAGAGAGCAGCTGCCAAAATACCTTTACAAAGCAGCAAACAGTTATTTGAAGCTGCTGGTGCCTCTGGAGTCCCTCAAACCTCAAGGTGTAGGATCCTTCAAAGGCTTGCTGTGGTGCATAAACTACTATTCGGCCACCACTAAACAGTGTTCACAAGCAGAAACGGTTGCAGTGGACCCAGACATACATGAAGACTAATTTTCAAACAGTTTTGTTTACTGATGAGTGTCGAGCAACCCTGGATGGTCCAGATGGATGGAGTAGTGGATGGTTGATGGATGGCCATCATGTCCTAACAAGGCTGCGACGTCAGCAAGGAGGTGGAGGAGTCATGTTTTGGGCCGGAATCATGGGGAAACAGCTGGCAGGGCCCATTAAGTTTCCTGAAGGTGTGAAAATTACCTGTAAAGTAAATAGATTTTCTGACTGACAACTTTCTTCCATGGTCTGAAAAGCAGAAACGTGCCTTCAGGAGCAAAATCATCTTCATGCTGACAATGCACCATCTCATGCTGCAAAGAATACCTCTGAGTCAATGGCTGCTATGGGCATAAAAGGAGATAAACTCATGGTGTGGCCACCATCTTCCTCTGACTTCAACCTTATAGAGAACCTTTGGAGTATCATCAAGCAAAAGATCTATGAGGGTGGGAGGCAGTTCACATCAAAACAGCAGCTCTGGAATGCTATTCTGACTTCATGCAAAGAAATACAAGCAGAAACTCTCCAAAAACTCACAAGTTCAATGGATGCAAGAATTGTGAAAGTGATATCAAAGAAGGGGCCCTATGTTAACATGTAACTTCGCCTGTTAGGATGTTTTGAGGTTAAATAGCTTTTTTGTTCAGTGAATGTGACCTCCTAATGCTGCAAATTCCACAAATGAGCATTTTCAATTCTTTAAAACATATCAAATGTTTAGAAATTCTACTGTGACTAATAATTTGGAACAGTGCATTATGAGTTTTTATTTATTTTGGAGATTATACTGTTATCATTGGGAGGTTTCTTCAATAAAATGTGATGTATACTCTAATGGGTGATGACTTTCATTAGACTGACTGTCATTCGCACCGACCATTTAGGAAAATCAGAGAAAAATATCATTCACATAATAATTTGGAACATGGTGTATATATTAATTCCACTTAGTGTGACTCAGGTTGTCCGTTTCTTCTCCTGAGTCAGATAGTTGGTCGGCTGCAGGCTGAGGGCAGTGCTGAGTTCTTCTCACTTCCCCACCTAACAAGTTGGCCTCACTTGTGGCAGCAGCCAGGGCCGCCATCAGGGCATTACAGCCGTGACTGGCGTATGGGGCCCGGTGAGCAGAGGGGGCCCGCATCGGGCCCCGTCTTATCTGCTCACCGGGCCCCTACCGGCAGCCGCAGGCTTAACCGGGCCCTTAGCGGCGGCCGGAGCTGCAGCTGTTTAACGCACGTCAATAGTTAACAGCCGCCAGCCAATTTGAGGCTGACAGCTGACGTCAGCCGCAGCGTGCAGGTCGCCGGTGTCTGACGTCATTGTCAGTCGCTGGCGAGTGCACGCTGCAGCTACGTGGAGAGAGTAGGAGCGCGGCAGGTAAGCAGATCTTGTTTTTTTTTTGTTTTTTTTTATTGAGAGCAGTAATCCGGGGGGGCCCAGGGCAGTAAAGCTGGACACAGCGAGGACAGAAAGCTGGACACAGGGAGGGCAGAAAGCTGGACACAGGGAGGGCAGAAAGCTGGACACAGGGGGGGGGGGCAGAAAGCTGGACACAGAGGGGGCAGAAAGCTGGACACAGGGGGGGCAGAAAGCTGGACACAGGGGGGGGCAGAAAGCTGGACACAGGGGGAGGGGCAGAAAGCTGGACACAGGGGGGCAGAAAGCTGGACACAGGGGGGCAGAAAGCTGGACACAGGGGGGGCAGAAAGCTGGACACAGGGGTGGCAGAAAGCTGGACACAGGGGGGGCAGAAAGCTGGACACAGGGGGGGCAGAAAGCTGGACACGGGGGGGCAGAAAGCTGGACACGGGGGGCAGAAAGCTGAACACAGGGGGGGCAGAAAGCTGGACACAGGGGGGGCAGAAAGCTGGACACAGGGAGGGCAGAAGGCTGGATACAGGGGGGGCAGAAAGCTGGATACAGGGGGGGCAGAAAGCTGGACACAGGGGGGGCAGAAAGCTGGACACGGGGGGGCGGAAAGCTGGACACGGGGGGTAGAAAGTTAGACACGGGGGGCAGAAAGCTGGACACGGGGGGGCAGAAAGCTGGACACAGGGGGGGCAGAAAGCTGGACACAGGGGGGCAGAAAGCTGGACACAGGGGGGGGCAGAAAGCTGGACACAGGGGGGCAGAAAGCTGGACACAGGGGGGGCAGAAAGCTGGACACAGGGGGGGCAGAAAGCTGGACACAGGGGGGGCAGAAAGCTGGACACGGGGGGGCAGAAAGCTGGACACGGGGGGCAGAAAGCTGGACACAGGGGAAGATTGCTGGACACAGGGGCAGAAAGCTGGACACAGGGGGGGGCAGAAATCTGGACACGGGGGGGCAGAAATCTGGACACAGGGGAAGCAGAAAGCCTGACACGGGGGGGGCAGAAAGCTGGACACAGGGGGGGCAGAAAGCTGGACACAGGGGCAGAAAGCTGGAGACGGGCAGAAAGCTGGAGACACATCGGGCCCCGTCTTATCTGCTCACCGGGCCCCTACCAGCAGCCGCAGGCTGAACGGGGCCCTTAGCGGCGGCCGGCGCTGCAGCTGTTTAACGCATGTCAATAGTTAACAGCCGCAAGCCAATTTGAGGCTGACAGCTGACGTCAGCCGCAGCGTGCAGGTCGCCGGTGTCTGACGTCATTGTCAGTCGCTGGCGAGTGCACGCTGCAGCTACGTGGAGAGAGCAGGAGCGCGGCAGGTAAGCAGATCTTGTTTTTTTTTTTTTTATTGAGAGCAGTAATCCGGGGGGGGGGGGGGGGGGGGGGGCCCAGGGCAGTAAAGCTGGACACAGGGAGGACAGAAAGCTGGACACAGGGAGGGCAGAAAGCTGGACACAGGGGGGGGGCAGAAAGCTGGACACAGGGGGGGCAGAAAGCTGGACACAGGGGGGGCAGAAAGCTGGACACAGGGGGGGCAGAAAGCTGGACACAGGGAGGGCAGAAAGCTGGACACAGGGGGGGGGCAGAAAGCTGGACACAGGGGGGGGCAGAAAGCTGGACACAGGGGGGGGCAGAAAGCTGGACACAGGGGGGGCAGAAAGCTGGACACAGGGAGGGCAGAAGGCTGGATACAGGGGGGGCAGAAAGCTGGACACAGGGGGGGCAGAAAGCTGGACACGGGGGGCGGAAAGCTGGACACGGGGGGCAGAAAGCTGGACACGGGGGGGCAGAAAGCTGGACACAGGGGGGGCAGAAAGCTGGACACAGGGGGGGCAGAAAGCTGGACACGGGGGGCAGAAAGCTGGACACGGGGGGGCAGAAAGCTGGACACAGGGGGGGCAGAAAGCTGGACACAGGGGGGCAGAAAGCTGGACACAGGGGGGGGCAGAAAGCTGGACACAGGGGGGGCAGAAAGCTGGACACGGGGGGGCAGAAAGCTGGACACGGGGGGCAGAAAGCTGGACACAGGGGAAGATTGCTGGACACAGGGGCAGAAAGCTGGACACAGGGGGGGGCAGAAATCTGGACACGGGGGGCAGAAATCTGGACACAGGGGAAGCAGAAAGCCTGACACAGGGGGGGCAGAAAGCTGGACACAGGGGGGGCAGAAAGCTGGACACAGGGGCAGAAAGCTGGAGACGGGCAGAAAGCTGGAGACGCATCGGGCCCTGTCTTATCTGCTCACCGGGCCCCTTCCAGCAGCCGCAGGCTGAACCGGGCCCTTAGCGGCGGCCGGCGCTGCAGCTGTTTAACGCATGTCAATAGTTAACAGCCGCCAGCCAATTTGAGGCTGACAGCTGACGTCAGCCGCAGCGTGCAGGTCGCCGGTGTCTGACGTCATTGTCAGTCGCTGGCGAGTGCACGCTGCAGCTACGTGGAGAGAGCAGGAGCGCGGCAGGTAAGCAGATCTTGTTTTTTTTTTTTTTTTTTATTGAGAGCAGTAATCCGGGGGGGCCCAGGGCAGTAAAGCTGGACACAGGGAGGGCAGAAAGCTGGACACAGGGAGGGCAGAAAGCTGGATACAGGGAGGGCAGAAAGCTGGACACGGGGGGGCAGAAAGCTGGACACAGGGGGGGCAGAAAGCTGGACACAGGGGGGGCAGAAAGCTGGACACGGGGGGCAGAAAGCTGGACACGGGGGGCAGAAAGCTGGACACAGGGGGGGCAGAAAGCTGGACACAGGGGGGCAGAAAGCTGGACACAGGGGGGGGCAGAAAGCTGGACACAGGGGGGGGCAGAAAGCTGGACACGGGGGGGCAGAAAGCTGGACACGGGGGGCAGAAAGCTGGACACAGGGGAAGATTGCTGGACACAGGGGCAGAAAGCTGGACACAGGGGGGGGCAGAAATCTGGACACGGGGGGCAGAAATCTGGACACAGGGGAAGCAGAAAGCCTGACACAGGGGGGGCAGAAAGCTGGACACAGGGGGGGCAGAAAGCTGGACACAGGGGCAGAAAGCTGGAGACGGGCAGAAAGCTGGAGACGCATCGGGCCCTGTCTTATCTGCTCACCGGGCCCCTTCCAGCAGCCGCAGGCTGAACCGGGCCCTTAGCGGCGGCCGGCGCTGCAGCTGTTTAACGCATGTCAATAGTTAACAGCCGCCAGCCAATTTGAGGCTGACAGCTGACGTCAGCCGCAGCGTGCAGGTCGCCGGTGTCTGACGTCATTGTCAGTCGCTGGCGAGTGCACGCTGCAGCTACGTGGAGAGAGCAGGAGCGCGGCAGGTAAGCAGATCTTGTTTTTTTTTTTTTTTTTTATTGAGAGCAGTAATCCGTGGGGGCCCAGGGCAGTAAAGCTGGACACAGGGAGGGCAGAAAGCTGGACACAGGGAGGGCAGAAAGCTGGATACAGGGAGGGCAGAAAGCTGGACACAGGGGGGGGCAGAAAGCTGGACACAGAGGGGGCAGAAAGCTGGACACAGGGGGGGCAGAAAGCTGGACACAGGGGGGGGCAGAAAGCTGGACACATTGGGTGGCAGAAAGCTGGACACAGGGGGGGCAGAAAGCTGGACACAGTGGGGGGCAGAAAGCTGGACACAGGGGGGCAGAAAGCTGGACACAGGGGGGGCAGAAAGCTGGACACAGGGGCGGCAGAAAGCTGGACACATGGGGTGGCAGAAAGCTGGACACAGGGGGGGCAGAAAGCTGGACACAGGGGGGGCAGAAAGCTGGACACGGGGAGGGCAGAAGGCTGGATACAGGGGTGGGGGGGCAGAAAGCTGGATACAGGGGGGGCAGAAAGCTGGACACAGGGGGGCAGAAAGCTGGACACGGGGGGGCGGAAAGCTGGACACGGGGGGCAGAAAGTTAGACACGGGGGGCAGAAAGCTGGACACGGGGGGGCAGAAAGCTGGACACAGGGGGGCAGAAAGCTGGACACAGGGGGGGCAGAAAGCTGGACACAGGGGGGGCAGAAAGCTGGACACAGGGGGGCAGAAAGCTGGACACAGGGGGGCAGAAAGCTGGACACAGGGGGGGCAGAAAGCTGGACACAGGGGGGGCAGAAAGCTGGACACAGGGAGGGCAGAAGGCTGGATACAGGGGGGGCAGAAAGCTGGATACGGGGGGGGCAGAAAGCTGGACACAGGGGGAGCAGAAAGCTGGACACGGGGGGGCGGAAAGCTGGACACGGGGGGTAGAAAGTTAGACACGGGGGGCAGAAAGCTGGACACAGGGGGGCAGAAAGCTGGACACAGGGGGGGCAGAAAGCTGGACACAGGGGGGCAGAAAGCTGGACACGGGGGGGCAGAAAGCTGGACACGGGGGGGCAGAAAGCTGGACACGGGGGGGGGCAGAAAGCTGGACACGGGGGGGGGCAGAAAGCTGGACACGGGGGGGCAGAAAGCTGGACACGGGGGGGCAGAAAGCTGGACACGGGGGGGGGGCAGAAATCTGGACACGGGGGGGGCAGAAAGCTGGACACTGGGGGGGCAGAAAGCTGGACACAGGGGGGCAGAAAGCGGGACACGGGGGGGCAGAAAGCTGGACACAGGGGGGCAGAAAGCTGGACACGGGGGGGCAGAAAGCTGGACACAGGGGGGGCAGAAAGCTGGACACAGGGGGGGGGGCAGAAAGCTGGACACGGGGGGCAGAAAGCTGGACACAGGGGAAGATTGCTGGACACAGGGGCAGAAAGCTGGACACAGGGGGGGGCAGAAATCTGGACACGGGGGGGCAGAAATCTGGACACAGGGGAAGCAGAAAGCCTGACACAGGGGGGCCAGAAAGCTGGACACAGGGGGGGCAGAAAGCTGGACACAGGGGCAGAAAGCTGGAGACGGGCAGAAAGCTGGAGACGCATCGGGCCCCGTCTTATCTGCTCACCGGGCCCCTTCCAGCAGCCGCAGGCTGAACCGGGCCCTTAGCGGCGGCCGGCGCTGCAGCTGTTTAACGCATGTCAATAGTTAACAGCCGCCAGCCAATTTGAGGCTGACAGCTGACGTCAGCCGCAGCGTGCAGGTCGCCGGTGTCTGACGTCATTGTCAGTCGCTGGCGAGTGCACGCTGCAGCTACGTGGAGAGAGCAGGAGCGCGGCAGGTAAGCAGATCTTGTTTTTTTTTTTTTTTTATTGAGAGCAGTAATCCGGGGGGGCCCAGGGCAGTAAAGCTGGACACAGGGAGGGCAGAAAGCTGGACACAGGGAGGGCAGAAAGCTGGATACAGGGAGGGCAGAAAGCTGGACACAGGGGGGGGGGCAGAAAGCTGGACACAGAGGGGGCAGAAAGCTGGACACAGGGGGGGCAGAAAGCTGGACACAGGGGGGGGCAGAAAGCTGGACACATTGGGTGGCAGAAAGCTGGACACAGGGGGGGCAGAAAGCTGGACACAGGGGGGGCAGAAAGCTGGACACAGGGGGGGCAGAAAGCTGGACACAGGGGGGGCAGAAAGCTGGACACAGGGGGGGCAGAAAGCTGGACACAGGGGCGGCAGAAAGCTGGACACAGGGGGTGGCAGAAAGCTGGACACAGGGGGGGCAGAAAGCTGGACACGGGGAGGGCAGAAGGCTGGATACAGGGGTGGGGGGGCAGAAAGCTGGATACAGGGGGGGCAGAAAGCTGGACACAGGGGGGCAGAAAGCTGGACACGGGGGGGCGGAAAGCTGGACACGGGGGGGCAGAAAGTTAGACACGGGGGGCAGAAAGCTGGACACGGGGGGGCAGAAAGCTGGACACAGGGGGGGCAGAAAGCTGGACACAGGGGGGGCAGAAAGCTGGACACGGGGGGGCAGAAAGCTGGACACAGGGGGGCAGAAAGCTGGACACAGGGGGGCAGAAAGCTGGACACAGGGGGGGCAGAAAGCTGGACACAGGGGGGGCAGAAAGCTGGACACAGGGGGGGCAGAAAGCTGGACACGGGGGGCAGAAAGCTGGACACAGGGGAAGATTGCTGGACACAGGGGCAGAAAGCTGGACACAGGGGGGGCAGAAATCTGGACACGGGGGGCAGAAATCTGGACACAGGGGAAGCAGAAAGCTGGACACGGGGGGGCAGAAAGCTGGACACAGGGGGGGCAGAAAGCTGGGCACGGGGGCAGAAAGCTGGACACAGGGGGGGCAGAAAGCTGGACACAGGAGGGGGGCAGAAAGCTGGGCACAGGGGCAGAAAGCTGGGCACAGAAGCAGAAAGCTGGACACAGGGGCAGAAAGCTGTGCACAGGGGCAGAACGCTGGACACGGGCAGAACGCTGGACACGGACAGAAAGCTGCACACAGGGTCAGAAAGCTGGACACGGGCAGAAAGCTGGACATGGGCAGAAAGCTGGGCACAGGGGCAGAAAGCTGGGCACAGGGTCAGAAAGCTGGGCACAGGGTCAGAAAGCTGCGCACAGGGGCAGAAAGCTGGACACGGGCAGAAAGCTGCACACAGGGGCAGAAAGCTGGACACAGGGGCAGAAAGCTGGGCACAGGGGCAGAAAGCTGGACACAGGGGGGCAGAAAGCTGGACACGGGGGGGCAGAAAGCTGGACACGGGGGGGCAGAAAGCTGGACACGGGGGGGCAGAAAGCTGGACACAGGGGGGGCAGAAAGCTGGACACGGGGGGGCAGAAAGCTGGACACGGGGGGCAGAAAGCTGGGCACAGGGGGCAGAAAGCTGGGCATAGGGGCAGAAAGCTGGGCACAGGGGCAGAAAGCTTGGCACAGGGGCAGAATGCTGTGCACGGGCAGAAAGCTGCCCACAGGGGCAGAAAGCTGCACACAGGGGCAGAATGCTGTGCACGGGCAGAAAGCTGCACACAGGGGCAGATTGCTGGACACAGCGGCAGATTGCTGGACACAGCGGCAGATTGCTGGACACGGGCAGATTGCTGGACACGGGCAGATTGCTGGACACGGGCAGATTGCTGGACACAGGGGCAGATTGCTGGACACAGGGGCAGAATGGAGAAACGGGGCATGATTGGAGACACAGGGGGCAGGATGACAGACATGGCGGCATGACTGGAGACACTGGGGCATGACTGGAGACAGATGGGGCAGAATTGAGACACAGGGGGCATGATTGGAGACGGGGCAGAATGGTGATACGGGCATGATTGGAGACACTGGAGGCAGGACTGGAGACAGATGGGACAGGATCATGGGGCAGGATGGATACGATGGAGACAGATGGGTCAGGATGGGGAGATCATATGGGGCAGGATGGATACTCATTAGGGCAGGATGGGAGAACATATGGCTGATGCCAGGAATGAGACACACGGGGGCTAGGATGGCGAATATTATTACCATAGGGGCTAATTAAGGGATATTATTATTGCAGTGATGTATTTATTTTATTTTTTGAGTATACTGTTCTAAATGGGGGGGGGCGGTCCTATTACTGTGTAGAGTGATACTATGTCGCCTTCTTCATGTGGTGTAATGTAGAAGTTGGGAAAATTAAGTAATGTGTTCTGCAAGTGGAACTCGAGATAACGGTGTTATTTCCTGCAGAGACGAGTCGTGGCTGGATGAAGTGATGGCGGTCTGTGCTGGATGAAAGATGAAGGACTTCACCTAGAGACGTCACTGGTGAGTCAGTGTGTTACCTATACACTGACACTATACACTGTATACTATATACAGAGGTCCTGTGTATAATGTCACCAGTGATCACTGGATTACCTATACACTATATACAGAGCTCCTGTGTATAATGTCACTGGTAATCACTGTATTACCTGTACACAGACACTGCATACTAAGTACAGATCTCCTGTGTATAATGGCACTGATGGTGATAGTATTGTGTTTTTTTTTATTATTGATCAGTATTGTAGTATTCAGTCACTATGTGGTGGTAATATGTGGTCTGGTCATGATGTTGTGGTATTTGTTCCTTGTATTTGATATTATTCGATCACTGTGGTGGTAATATGTCATCTGGTCATGGTGTGGCGGTATTTGTGCCTTGTAGATAGTATTATAGGTCACTGTGGTGATATGGTGTCTGGTCATGGTGCTGTGGTATTTGTTCCTTGTATGTGGTATTATAGGTCATTTTAAAAATTGAAAAATAAATAAAAATATACCTAAATTGTATTGCATATTTTAACAAATATTTAATAGGTTACAGTAGAGTAGGGCCTGGCCAAAAGTGTCTACCTTGTCATTTTGGTGGCTTAAAAAATCTTTTGGCCAAAACAAAAGCTGCCGGCTATGTGTGTGATCTGGTGATGGGAACTGTTAATGTGTGATAGGTGAGAAGTGGAGTTTTTCCAAGAAAGAGTGGTGGGACTGTGGACCGTTTGAGGGGTGGAGCGTGGAGGCGGGGCTGGGGTGGAGCCTGGGAGGAGTCTCAAGGGGGCCCCGGAAATTTTGCCAGTATGGGGCCCTGAAATTTCTAGTGGCAGCCCTGGCGGCAGCAGTCGGTCACCGGTCTTATCTGCTGAGCCCCTAGTCTGTTATGCTGCAGCTCAGCAAAGTGATGTTCACCACAATCCTCCACTTGGCATGCGTTCCTCCGCACGCCCACCGGAACCTGGGAACCTTCGCTGTACCCGGCCATGATCGCTACTATGCAGCCTATCTTTCCCTGCAGCCCGGCGCCTGTCCTCTCTGACTCTCGTCTCTGGCGGGAAGCCCCCTTCTTTTCCTGCGCAAACCTTTTATACCTCTCTGGCTCGCCACGTCCCTTCTACACAGGTTAAGGGTTTGCTCCGTCTCCAATTTCCTTCCTCCCTGCAACAGTAGGTTCGGCCCCAGCAGTTCTGGACCCAGTGTGTGGCACCCCAGGGTCCTGGTCGTCACACTAGCATTGCTTCGCTCACGGGGGAGAGTGATGTTACGTTTGGAAGCGATGAAGGAGATCTTTTATCAGGTAACCACAATGCATACAACATGTTCACACCCCAGGCCAGAAGGGGGAGCTCTAAACCTGTTTAAGGTGAACTCCCCTATAACTACATTATGATCTGCAGGGAAAAAGTTCAGTTTCAGTTCAGAAAGAGAGAGACACAGAAGAGAGCAGACCGACATAGAGTGTCAGAAGGTCTGAACGGGCCGTGTAGTCTGAAGCACTACAGCTCCTGGAAAGAGACATACAAAAAGCTGAACATTCATTGAGTGTGCAGGAGAGTGAAGCACAGGAGAGTGACATCAGGGGAGAACAGCTGCAAATGAACTATCTCCCTCTGAAGCGCAGATAACCGGTAGCCGGAACACCGAGGACTGTAAGGGACTCCACGACTTACATCAGAGACCGGCAAGTCCAAGTTACCTGTCCTCCTTACCACCCAGGAGGCACGGTGACACCCTTAGAGCCTGGGGCATGCTACAGTCCCTATAAACAGGCTCAAGTCACCAGTCATACGGGTCGTGTCCTATCCTATACGGGGGACAGAGAGAGAACATCTGTGAGGACCTTATCTGAAGCCATAGGCAGTAAGGGACTACAACACCACCGCACTGGAGGAAGGCTTTTAACACCTCCTGGTAAAGGGGACTCTGGATTTGCTTCCAAGCTGACCGGAACCTGCCTGCCCAGTGATCTGGTGCTCTGGACTGTGGCTGCTGAAGTCTTCAGTAAATAAGGTAAAGAGACTGCAAACCTGTGTCCTGCACTCCTCACCATCTTCCATCTACACACCGGGAGCCCTGGGGATATACTTTACCTGTGGGAAGGTATACCATCTAGCTGCCATAACATCACCCCAGAGGACCCCTTAAAGCAGCGTCGGTCCCCTCTGACCGAATACCACAGGTGGTGTCATGAACATAAAATTTATTCCCTTTAAAGACCTTCCCCTTTTACATTGTCGCCCAGGGCCACGGACCGGGTCCCCCTGTGAATGCACGAATCGGTACCGAGTACCGAGTACCCCATGGCCCTGGTGGGATACTCAAGTGCCTTATCAGCACCCACAGCCTGGTCTTTTCCTCTACAAGTACATGAGTCAGAGATCTGAAGACCACTAAAGATAAATGTCAGTGGTGTAACGCAGGATTTCAGTGGGGCTCTAAGTATCTGTGAGCTATGAGCAGCATAATTAAAGGTCTATATAATCCACAAACAGAAAAAGGGGGATATCAGTTAAGACTTTAATGCAAGAAAACCTTCTAATCTAAGAGTTGCTGGCTCTTGAGACCTCCTGATAGTAGCTGATTTTGCCATGGGAATATTCAGCCAGCTACAGAGGAGTTGTAGTATTACATGGACTGCTGTTTTTTCACTTTCCGTCCATGTTTTGTTCAAGGGAAGTGTTAACGAAGGAGTCCATTAGTAGCCTCTGATTGGCTGCAGTGCTCACGTGGCGCAGCAATGTCATGCAAGCTCAGGGAGACCCAGAGCCAGTATCGCTGGCACAGCACTGGTGCTGGAAGTATCTGTTTCTTTTATTTTACAGTACAGTATTTAAGAAGAGTATTTAATCCTTTCACTACGTGCTCCATACTGTACATATATATATATTGTAAGGATTTCACTCACTCAGCTGCGACGGCTGACACTCAGGAGACGTGTTCCTTTAAAGTTCACTGGGTTTATTGCTTCATAAACCATGTTGCAAACAACAGAAAACAAATAGCCTTTGGTTCAGGTAAAGAAAAACAAGTGTCCAGTTCATCCGGCTCAGTCCTGAAGCCGTAACACACTCAGGAGGGTTTCACCTCCACACATCTCTGCTGTGTAAAGGATTAGCCAGTCTTATAAAGAGCTAACCCCACCCAGTAACCCATCACATGATTAGCCATGTGGTCTGACATTACCACAGGTCCTGAAACACATATACAAGATTATGTGCAAGAAAGGAATACTCCGGGCTACATTACAGCAACCAGGCACTTATGTGGCACATACCTCCCATCGACTACAAACCCTTTAGCCATGCTACAATATATATATATATATATATATATATATATATATATAATGTAACGCTGGGAACATCACTCTGTCCGAAGCCTTTATAGACTGCGCAAGCGCCGGCGCAGTCTGGCCCCCTCAGAGTGACGCTCCCAGGAGATCGCGGTATGCGTAAACACTGAATGCACACCGTGATCTCCACCAGAGAGGCAGGGACCGCCAGGAGGGTAAGTATATTCACCTGTCCCCCGTTCCAGCGCTGCGTGCGGCTCCGCCTCCGTGTTCCGGTCCTCGGCCTGTGACGTTCAGTTCAGAGGGCGCGATGACGCACCTAATGTGCGCCGCCCTCTGACTGAACAGTCACAGCCAGAGGACCCGGAAGATGGCGGCGCGCAGCGGTGGAACAGGGGACAGGTGAATATAGCAAGTGCTGGGGGGTCTGAGCTGGCGGTGACTCCGGCACCTGACCCCCACAGCGCGCCGGTGTCCCCGCCTGCTCAGGCCCCCCAGCACTCGGCGCCCAGCGACGATAGGTGAGTATGGTATTTTTTTTTTTTATATATTGCAGCAGCATACGGGGCATACACTATAGAGCATGTTATGGGGGCCAAAAACCATAATGGAGCAGTGTACGGGGCATACACTATAGAGCATGTTATGGGGGCCATAAACCATAATGGAGCAGTGTACGGGGGCATATACAATGGAGCATCTTATGGGGGCCATCAACCATAATGGAGCAGTGTACGGGGCATACACTATAGAGCATGTTATGGGGGCCATAAACCATAATGGAGCAGTGTATGGGGCATACACTATAGAGCATCTTATGGGGGCCATAAACCATAATGGAGCAGTGTACGGGGGCATATACAATGGAGCATCTTATGGGGGCCATCAACCATAATGGAGCAGCGTACGGGGGCATATACCATGGAGCATCTTATGGGGGCCAAAAACCTTTATGGAGCAGTGTACGGGGGCATATACCATGGAGCATCTTATGGGGGCCAAAAACCTTTATGGAGCAGTGTACGGGGGCATATACCATGGAGCATCTTATGGGGGCCATAAACCATAATGGAGCAGTGTACGGGGGCATATACCATGGAGCATCTTATGGGGCCATAAACCTTTATGGAACAGCGTATGGGGCATACACTATGGAGCATCTTATGGGGGCCATAAACCTTTATGGAGCAGTGTACGGGGGCATATACTATGGAGCATGGGAGCAGCAAATTAAAGAACGGTGGCGCAGGATGGGAGCAGCACATGACAGAACGGGGGTGCAGGATGGCAGCAGCACATGACAGAACGGGGGTGCAGGATGGAAGCAGCACATGACAGAACGGGGGTGCAGGATGGAAGCAGCACATGACAGGATGGGGGCGCAGGATGGGAGCAGCACATGACAGAACGGGGGTGCAGGATGGAAGCAGCACATGATAGAATGGGGGCGCAGGATGGGAGCAGCAAATGACAGAATGGAGGCGCAGGATGGGTGCAGCACATGACAGGATGGAGGCGCAGGATGGGTGCAGCACATGTCAGAATGGAGGCGCAGGATGGAGCAGCACATACCAGGATGGGGACGCAGGATGGGTGCAGCACATAACAGGATGGGGACCATATACCAATATAAATGCTCGCCACCCGGGCGTAGAATGGGTTCAATAGCTAGTATATATATATGGGGCGGAAGTCGCAGCAAGCCCTCTCCATACCTTGGAGGCAATGGCTTTGTATTACAGCCACGACATGCTGTCATTTAACTCACGCCGAAGAAGTGTCCTTACTTCCGCCCATCGGCACACCTGTGACGTCATCTCGATTCACCGATGGGTTTTCATGACAGCCGGGGGTCAGCTAATAATCCCCCGTGCTTGTCATTACAGAACTCATTTAAAATCCTGCCTGTGGCAGAGCTTCAAAAGAGACTGTGATTTCTGCTATATCGAAGCATACACACCAAGCTAATACCCACAAATAGTACCACTAATCACATGGCCAGTATATATAAGGGTGCAAGGATGTGTGCAGCAAAGGTTCAGTGCATAAGCAGGAGAATCAAACAGAGAAGAAGCACCAAAAGAACCAAAATACTAAAAGTACAAAACTTTATTGATGTAGCAATAAATACAAAATATAAAATCACAGAAAATAACAGGGGGATGACAATGACATACCAGAACAGGAGTGGAGCCACGATAAATGAACAGGCAAAACGAACCACAGGCAAAATGAATAGATGAAAGCATATTGGTCAGCTCAAAAGTGCAAGTGCATAGTGCAATGGAGGGTACCCACAAGAGTAAATGTAGATAGGACGTGTAGCCAAACTAAGAGTACACCTTAATTACAAACCGAATGCGTGGAGGCAAAGCAGCCATAATGAAGGATCATGTAGAGCAAAGACCGTAAGACAAAAGTGTATCAAAGCCTGGGAGTTTTATCTGAGGAGACCGTGGCGCCACCCACCCCAACACGCGTTTTGGCAGCAGTGCCTTCTTCTGGGGGTCTTTGCTCTATATGATGGTGTATATTTTCTAAAGTATTTTTTGAGAATTTATATTGATGTTTTCAGACAGTGTTTAATGGCAGTTCCTTTCTAACCTTTTCCTGGTGGATGAACTGCAAAACAGATTGCCCTTCACCTCGCCAAACAGACCCACTTCACCACCCTAACCTCCTCACTATCCAACAACCCCAAGAAACTTTTTGACACCTTTCACTCCCTCCTCAGGCCAAAAGTACAAGCCCCTATCACAGACATTTGTGCTGATGACCTGGCTTCCCACTTTATGGAGAAAATAGATAATATCCGTCAGGAAATCCACTCCCAGCCACCAAGTACAGTGACTCCCATCCCTCCCTGCGTTTTCCCTGGTTCACTGTCCAAATTCGATCCCATCACAGAAGAAGTCTCCATTCCCTCTCATCTCCTTCAGTCGCTCTCTCCATTCGTCACAACTCACCTAACTACAATCTTTAATCTCTCCCTCTCCTCTGGCATTTTCCCGTCCTCCTTCAAACACTCTATCATTACTCCATTATTAAAGAAACCCACCCTCGACCCATCCTACACAAACAACTACAGACCGGTCTCCAACCTCCCCTTCATCTCTAAACTCTTGGAGCACCTGATCTACTCCCGCCTTACCCGTTACCTCTCCATTCACTCCCTCCTAGACCCTTCACAGTCCGGCTTCCGCCCCCTACACTCGACAGAGACTGCACTCATCAAAGTGACCAATGACCTTCTGACAGCAAAACGTAACCGTGACCACTCTCTGCTCATTCTTCTCGACCTTTCTGCAGCTTTTGACCACCGTCTCCTACTCTCTAGGCTCCAGTCACTAGGCATTAAGGACACTGCTCTCTCCTGGTTCTCCTCCTACCTTTCTGACCGCTCCTTCAGTGTTCTGTTCTCTGGCTCCACTTCATCTCCTCTTCCTCTCGCTGTCGAGGTACCTCAGTGCTCAGTCCTTGGCCCCCTTCTCTTCTCCCATTACACGGCCCCAATTGGACAGACCATCAGCAGATTTGGCTTTCAGTACCATCTTTATGCTGATGACACACAACTATACACATCATCCCCTGACCTTACCCCCGCTGTACTACAGAACGCCACTGACTGTCTGTTCGCAGTCTCCGACATCATGTCCACTCTCTATCTGAAACTCAACATTTCCAAAAATGAACTTCTTCTACTTCTGCCGTCTACTAAGATCCCTAAATCTGACATTTCCCTCTCCGTGGGTGGCACAATAGTAACACCCCGGCAGCAGGCGCGCTGTATGGGTGTTGTTTGACTCCGATCTCTCCTTCACCTCCCATATACAATCTCTTGCCTGCTCGTGCCGCTTACACCTAAAGAACATCTCTAGAATCTGCCCTTTTCTCACCATGGAAACAACAAAAACTCTGTCGCCCTAATCCACTCCCGCCTGGACTACTGTATCGCTCTATTAATTGGCCTCCCCCTCACTCGACTTTCCCCTCTCCAGTCCATCCTTAATGCAGCGGCCAGGGTCATCTACCTGGCTAATCAGTATTCAGACATGTCCGCTCTTCGCCAGTCGTTACACTGGCTGCCCATTCATTACAGGATACAATTCAAAGTACTTGTTCTCAGCCACAAAGCTCTCCACAGTGCGGAACCCCCTTACATCTCCTCCCTTATTTCTGTTTAACCGACCTCTGCGCTCTGCAAATGACTTTCGACACCTCTGCACTAATCCACACCTCCCACCCCCATCTTCAAGACTTCTCCCGCGTTGTGCCAATGCTCTGGAATGCTCTACCCCAAGATATTAGGACCATCCACAACTTGCATAGTTTTAGGCGCTCCCTCAAAACACATTTGTTCAGAGCGGCCTATCATGTTCCCTAATCAAAGTAATTATATGGATAAGTGTTTGTAGCCCATTCACTATCTCCACCTATTCCCCATCCCTGAGGCTATGCGCACACGTTCAGGATTTCTCGCAGAAAATTCCTGAGAAAAACCGGACATTTTCTGCAAGAAATCCGCAAGAAAACCTCATGTGTTTTTGCCGCGATTTTGCCGTGTTTTTGCCGCAGTTTTGACGCGTTTTTGCCGCGTTTTTTTACGGACACTTCCCAATGCATTTTGTAGTGGGAAATCCGCAAAAAAACCCGCAAAATTAATGAACATGCTGCGGTTTTTACCGCGATGCGTTTTTTCACAGAAAAAAACGCATCATGTGCAGAAAACATGCGGAATTCATTCTAAACGATGGGATGCTTATTGTATGCGTTTTTTTTGCGGTTTTATAGCGTTTTTATCGGGAAAAAACGCGAAAAAACCGCAACGTGTGCACACAGCCTGAAGATGGCTGGACCATCATTGTAAATACATCATTGTAAATACACACCTGTACCTTGTATCTCCCCCACCTCATTATAGATTGTAAGCTCTCACAAGCAGGGTTGTGTTATTTTGCTTTAATCATTAGATTATTGTTAACGCTGTTACTTATGACTGTTGTGTTTGAAACTGTATAACTGTAAAATGCTGCGGAATATGTTGCCGCTATATAAATACGCATGATTATTATTATTATTATTACTCTGTGAGCCTTGTTTCAACTTACCACACATGTTATTCCAGTTCTCAATATGAATCACTAGATGGCGCCAGAGATTAGTGATAGTTCAAGGCCATTATTCTCTATGCATTGACTATAAAAAAATTATTAAAAAACATTTTGAGATATTATTACAATCTTATAACCAGCTAAACAAAACTATAACTGTGTGACATTTTCTTATTTAATTAAATAGAAGAAAAAATTAAAGAGAAGAGTTTGTATGTTCTCTTGTTATTTGCGTGATTTTACTCCTGATTCTCTGGTTTCCTCCTCCTATGGGGACAGTGATGATGATGATGTCTGTCAAGCGCTGTGGAAATTATGGTGCTATATAAATGAGTAAAATAAGTAAATAAAAATACATCTCATGCATGATGCACTTATAAACTCATTATTGTACTGTAAAATCTGTTTTTGTATTTATTGTACTGACAAAGACACTCTAGACTTATTTGTCATCATGTGTATAGCGCCTTATTTATTATTGCATTTGCTCCCATTTTCTGTCTAGTTTTTGGTGCTTTTCACCTGTTTTTCATTTGCACCTAATTCTTCTTTTTAAACCCTTCATGACCCAGCCTATTTTGACCTCTTATGACCTGGCCGTTTTTTGCAATTCTGACCAGTGTCCCTTTATAAGGTAATAACTCAAGAACGTTTCAACGGATCCTAGCGGTTCTGAGACCGTTTTTTCGTGACATATTGAGCTCCATGTTAGTGGTAAATTTAGGTCGATAATTTTTGCGTTTATTTGTGAAAAAAAACGGAAATTTAGCAAAAATTTTGAAAATTTAGCAATTTTCAAATTTTTAATTTTCATTCTGTTAAACCAGAGAGTTATGTGACACAAAATAGTGAATAAATAACATTTCCCACATGTATCCTTTACATCAGCATAATTGTGGAAGCAAAATTTTTTTTACTAGGAAGTTATAAGGGTTAAAATTTGACCTGCAATTTCTCATTTTTACAACAAAATTTACAAAACCATTTTTTTTAGGCACCACCTCACATTTGAAGTCACTTTGAGGGGTCTATATGGCTGAAAATACCCAAAAGTGACACCATTACACCATTCTAAAAACTGCACCCCTCAAGGTACTCAAAACCACATTCAAGAAGCTCAATGGGGAGGGTGCAGCTGTGCTGGGGGAGAGAATGGCTAGAAGGTTGGAGGAGTGTTTAAACTAGGAATTGGGGGGGAGGGTATTCATTTTATAGGAGGGGAAGATAGTGCAGACAGAGACATGGGCACAAATAAGGAAGATGGGGGTGGCAGTGGCATGGGGGGTGGGGTCAGAACAGTTAATAATTTAAGAAATAAAAGTACAGAGAGGAACATAAAGTGCATGTATACTAATGCCAGAAGCCTCGCCAACAAAATGGACGAATTAGAACTAATGTTGTTGGAGCATAATTATGACATGGTGGGGATATCTGAGACATGACTGGATGAGAGCCATGACTGGGCTGTTAACTTGCAGGGCTATAGCCTGTTCAGAAATGACCGTACAGATAAGCGAGGGGGAGGGGTGTATCTGTATGTAAAATCGTCCTTAAAACCCATCCTGCGCGATAATATAGGTGAATTTAATGAAAATGTAGAATCCCTGTGGGTGGAGATAAGGGGAGGGGGAAAAAATAATAAATTACTGATAGGGGTTTGTTATAAATCTCCAAAAATAATGGAAGCAATGGAGAATATCCTCGTAAAGCAAATAGATGAAGCTGCGACTCAAGGAGAAGTCATTATTATGGGGGACTTCAACTACCCTGAAATAGATTGGGGAACAGAAACCTGCAGTTCCAGCAAAGGTAATCGTTTTTTGACAACTATGAGAGACAATTACCTTTCACAACTGGTTCAGGACTAAACAAGAAAGGGGGCACTGCTAGACCTAATATTAACCAACAGGCCAGACCGCATATCGAATATAAGGGTTGGGGGTCACTTGGGAAATAGCGATCACAAAATAATAAGTTTTCATGTATCCTTTAAAAAGATGTGTAGTAGAGGGGGGTTACAAGGACACTAAACTTCAGGAGGGCAAATTTCCAACGGATGAGAGAGGATCTTGGTACAATTAACTGGGACGATATCCTGAGACACAAAAATACACAAAGAAAATGGGAGACGTTCATTAGCATCCTGGATAGGACCTGTGCACAGTATATACCGTATGGGAATGAACATACTAGAAATAGGAGGAAACCAATATGGCTAAATAGAGCTGTAAGGGGCGCAATAAGTGACAAAAAGAAAGCATTTAGAGAATTAAAGGAAGTAGGTAGTGAGGAGGCATTAAATAAATACACAAAATTAAATAAATTCTGTAAAAAGCAAATCAAGGCAGCAAAGATTGAGACAGAGAGACTCATTGCCAGAGAGAGTAAAAATAATCCTCAAATATTCTTTAACTACATAAATAGTAAGAAACTAAAAAATGATAGTGTTGGCCCCCTTAAAAATAGTCTGGGTGAGATGGTGGATGAGGATGAGGAAAAAGCCAATATGCTAAATGACTTTTTTTCATCAGTATTTACACAAGAAAATCCCATGGCAGACAAAATGTCTAGTGATAGAAATTCCCAATTAAATGTCACCTGCTTAACCCAGCAGGAAGTGCGGCGGCGTCTAAAAATCACTAAAATTGACAAATCTCCGGGCCCGGATGGGATACACCCTTGAGTACTGCAGGAATTAAGTACAGTCATTGATAGACCATTCTTTTTAATCTTTAAAGACTCCATAATAACAGGGTCTGTGCCACAGGACTGGCGTATAGCAAATGTGGTGCCAATATTCAAAAAGGGAACAAAAACTGAACTCGGAAATTATAGGCCAGTAAGCTTAACCTCTACTGTGGGTAAAATCCTGGAGGGCATTCTAAGGGATGCTATACTGGAGTATCTGAAGAGGAATAACCTCATGACCCAGTATCAGCACGGGTTTGCTAGGGACTGTTCATGTCAGACTAATTTGATCAGTTTCTATGAAGAGGTAAGTTCCGGACTGGACCAATGGAACCCAGTGGATGTAGTGTATATGGACTTTTCAAAAGCTTTTGATACAGTGCCACACAAAAGGTTGATACATAAAATGAGAATAATGGGGATAGGGGAAAATATGTGCAAGTGGGTTGAGAGCTGGCTCAGGGATAGGAAACAAAGGGTGGTTATTAATGGAGCACACTCGGACTGGGTAGCGGTTAGCAGTGGGGTACCACAGGGGTCAGTATTGGGCCCTCTTCTTTTTAACATATTTATTAATGACCTTGTAGGGGGCATTCAGAGTAGAATTTCAATATTTGCAGATGACACTAAACTCTGCAGGGTAATCAATACAGAGGAGGACAATTTTATATTACAGGATGATTTATGTAAACTAGAAGCTTGGGCTGATAAATGGCAAATGAGCTTTAATGGGGATAAATGTAAGGTCATGCACTTGGGTAGAAGTAATAAGATGTATAATTATGTGCTTAATTCTAAAACTCTGGGCAAAACCGTCAATGAAAAAGACCTGGGTGTATGGGTGGATGACAAACTCATATTCAGGGGCCAGTGTCAGGCAGCTGCTACAAAGGCAAATAAAATAATGGGATGCATTAAAAGAGGCACAGATGCTCATAAGGAGAACATAATTTTACCTCTATACAAGTCACTAGTTCGACCACACTTAGAATACTGTGCACAGTTCTGGTCTCCGGTGTTTAATAAAGACATAGCTGAACTGGAGCGGGTGCAGTAAAGAGCGACCAAGGTTATTAGAGGACTGGGGGGTCTGCAATACCAAGATAGGTTATTACACTTGGGGCTATTTAGTTTGGAAAAATGAAGACTAAGGGGTGATCTTATTTTAATGTATAAATATATGAGGGGACAGTACAAAGACCTTTCTGATGATCTTTTTAATCATAGACCTGAAACAGGGACAAGGGTGCATCCTCTGCGTTTGGAGGAAAAAAGGTTTAAGCATAATAACAGACGCGGATTCTTTACTGTAAGAGCAGTGAGACTATGGAACTCTCTGCCGTATGATGTTGTAATGAGTGATTCATTACTTAAATTTAAGAGGGGACTGGATACCTTTCTGGAAAAGTATAATGTTACAGGGTATATACACTAGATTCCTTGATAGGGCATTGATCCAGGGAACTAGTCTGATTGCCGTATGTGGAGTCGGGAAGGAATTTTTTTCCCCAATGTGGAGCTTACTCTTTGCCACATGGGTTTTTTTTGCCTTCCTCTGGATCAACATGTTAGGGCATGTTAGGTTAGGCTATGGGTTGAACTAGATGGACATATAGTCTTCCTTCAACCTTAATAACTATGTAACTATGTAACTTATTAACCTTTCAGGTGCTTCACAGCAGCAGAAGCAACATGGAAGGAAAAAAATGAACATTTAACTTTTTAGTCACAAAAATGAACAATTTTTTTATTTTCCCAAGGGTAAAAGGATAAACTGGACCCCGAAAGTTGTTGTACAATTTGTCCTGCGTACGCCGATAACACATATGTGGGGGGGGGGATCACTGTTTGGGTGCACGGCAAGGCTCGGAAGGGAAGGAGCGCCATTTGACATTTTGAATGAAAAATTAGCTCCAATCTTTAGTGGACACCATGTCGCGTTTGGAGAGGCCCTGTGTACCTAAAGATTGGAGCTCCCCAACAAGTGACCCCATTTTGGAAACTAGACCCCCCCCCAAGGAACTTATCTAGAGGCATAGTGAGCACTTTCAACCCCAGGTGCTTCACAAATTGATCCGTAAAAATAAAAAAGTTCTTTTTTTCACAAAAAAATTCTTTTAGCCTCAATTTTTTCATTTTCTCATGGGCTACAGGATAAAATGGATCTTAAAATGTGTTTGGCAATATCTCCTAAGTACACCGATACTTCACATGTGGGAGTAAACCACTGTTTGGGCACAAGGCAAGGCTCGGAAGGGAAGGAGCGCCATTTGACTTTTGAATGAAAAATTAGCTCCAATTGTTAGCGGACACCATGTCGCATTTGGAGAGCCCCTGTGTGCCTAAACATTTGAACTCCCCCACAAGTGACACCATTTTGGAAACTAAACCCCCCCAAGGAACTCATCTAGATGTGTTATGAGCACTTTGAACCCCCAAGTGCATCACAGAAGTTTATAACTCAGAGATATGAAAATAAAAAATCATTTTACTTTCCTCAAAAATTATATTTTAGCCCACAAATTTTTATTTTCACAAGGGTAACAGGAGAAATTGGACTCCAAAAGTTGTTGTCCAATTTGTCCTGAGTACACTGATACCCCATATGTGGGGGTAAACCACTATTTGGGTGCATGGCAGAGGTCGGAAGGGAAGTAGTGACTTTTTGAAATGCAGACCTTGATGGAATGGTCTGCGGGTGTCATGTTACGTTTGCAGAGCCCCTGATGTGCCTAAACAGTAGAACCCCCCCACAATTGACACCAGTTTGGAAACTAGAGCCCCAAGGAACTTATCTAGATGTGTGGTGAGCACTTTGAACCCCCAAGTGCTTCACAGAAGTTTATAACGCAGGGCCGTGAAAATAAAAAATCATTTTTCTTTCCTCAAAATTATTTTTTAGCCCGCAATTTTTTTATTTTTACAAGGGTAACAGGAGAAATTGGACCCCAAAAGTTGTTGTCCAGTTTGTCCTGAGTACACTGATACCCCATATGTGGGGGTAAACCACTGTTTGGGTGCATGGTAGAGCTCGGAAGAGAAGTAGTGACTTTGTGAAATGCAGACTTTGATGGAATGGTCTGCGGGTGTCATGTTACGTTTGCAGAGCCCCTGATGTACCTAAACAGTAGAAACCCCCCAAAAGTGACCCCATTTTGGAAACTAGACCCACCAAGGAACTTATCTAGATGTGTGGTGAGCACTTTAAACCCCCAAGTGCTTCACAAAAGTCTATAACGCAGAGCCGTGAAAATAAAAAATCTTTTTTTCCCTCAAATATGATTTTTTAGCCCGCGATTTTTTATTTTCACAAGGGTAACACGAGAAACTGAACCCCAATAGTTGTTGTCCAGTTTGTCCCGAGTAAGCTGATGCCCAAAATGTGGGGGTAAACCACTGTTTTGGCACACGTCGGGGCTCGGAAAGGAAGTAGTGACGTTTTGAAATGCAGACTTTGATGGAATGGTCTCCGGGCGTCACGTTGCGTTTGCAGATCCCCTGATGTGTCTAAACAGTAGAAACCCCCCACAAGTGACCCCATTTTGGAAACTAGACCCCCCCCAAGGAACTTATCTAGATTTGTGGTGAGCACTTTGAACCCCCAAGTGCTTCACAGAATTTTATAACGCAGAGCCGTGAAAATAAAAAATCATTTTTTTCCACACAAAAATAATTTTTTAGCCCCCATTTTTTAATTTTTCCAAGGGTAACAGGAGAAATTAGACCCACAAAATTGTTGTACAATTTTTCCTGAGTACGCTTATGCCCCATATGTTTGGGTAAACCACTGTTTGGGCGCATGTCGGGGCTCGGAAGGGAGGGAGCACCATTTGACTTTTTTGAATGCAAGATTGGCTGGAATCAATGGTGGCGCCATGTCATGTTTGGAAACCCCCTAATGTGCCCAAACATTGGAAACCCCTCAAGTCTAACTCCAACACTAACCCCAACACACCCCTAACCCTAATCCCAACTCTAACCATAACCGTAATCACAACCCTAACCCCAACACACCCCTAACCACAACCCTTATCCCAACACACAACCTAACCCTAATCCCAACCCTAACCCTAATCCCAACCATAACCCCAACACACAACCAACCCTAGTCCCAACCCTAACTATAACCCTAACCACAAGCCTAACCCTAACCTCAACACACGCCTAACCCTAATCTTAACCCTAATTCCAACCCTATCTCTAGTTCCAGCCCTAACCCTAAGGCTATGTGCCCACGTTGCGGATTCGTGTGCGGATTTTTCCGCACCGTTTTTGAAAAATCCACAGGTAAAACGCACTTCGTTTTACTTGCAGATTTACCATGGATTTCCAGTATTTCTTGTGCGGATTTCACCTGCGGATTCCTATTGAGGAACAACAGGTGTAAAACACTTCGGAAACCGCAAAAAGAATTGACTTGCTGCGGAAAATACAATGCAGCGTTTCCGCACGGTATTTTCCGCACCGTGGGCACAGCGGATTTGGTTTTCCATAGGTTTACATGATACTGTAAGCGTGAAGGAAAACTGACACGAATCTGCAGCGGCCAATCCGCTGCGGATCCACAGCCAAATCCGCACCGTGTGCATATAACCCAATTCTAACCCTAATTGCAACCCTAACCATAATTCTAATCCTAACTGCAACCCTACCCCTAACCCTAGCCCTAACCCTAGTTCTAACCCTAGTTCTAACCCTAACCCTAGTGGAAAAATAAAAATAAATATATTTTATTTATTTTATTATTTTTCCTATCTATGGGGGTGATTTACTATTTTTTTTTATTTTGATCACTGTGATATAACCTATCACAGTGATCAAAATGCAGGGCCGGTTTTAGGCAAAGTGGGGTCCTAGGCAAAGTTTAAAATGGGACCCCAAATGCTAACATATTGCACATCACACAGAAGCATTTCGGTTGTACTTACATGCACTGATCTCAGGCCGCTAAACGAGTGTGATCGACAATACTGAAGTCGTTGGACGCTTGTTTCCCAGCCTCTTTCCACCGTCTGAGAAAGAATGATTGGGACAGAACCATCACTAATAGATCACTAACAGATCACCATACAGTATCATGTTATCAGCAGTACATCTGCTGTTTACACCGGCGATGTGCTGCTGAGAACAAGGATTTTTATTCCGGCATAAACAATCCAATCACCCAATGAATATGCTGCATTTTGCTTGTTTGGTAAAATACACCCCATACTCCTCCATATATTATAATGTGCACCACAGTCCTCCATATTGTAAAATGTATAATACACTCCTCATAATCCTCCATATAGTATTATACACTTCCCATAGTCCTCCATATAGTATAATACACTCCTCATAGTCCTCCATATATTAAAATATACTCCTCAGTCCTCCATATGGCATAATACACTCCTCACAGTGCTGCATAAAGTATAATGCACCGCCATAGTCATCCATGTAGTACAATTCACTTCCCATAGTATAATGCACCGCATAGTTCTTCATATAGTACAATGTATTCCGCATAGTCCTTGATACAGTATAATGCAGCCCACATATAGTATAATGCAGCCACCACCCCACAGAGTATAATGCAGCCACCCCACAGAGTATAATGTAACCTCCCTATAGAATATAATGCAGCCCCCCACAGTAGTATACAGCAGAGCGAGCCCACAGTAGTATACAGCACTGCCCACAGTAGTATATAACACAGCCCACAGTAGTATACAGCAGAGCCCACAGTAGTATACAGCACTGCCCACAGTAGTATACAGCAGAGCCCACAGTAGTATACAGTATAGCCCATAGTAGTATACAGCAGAGCCCACAGTAGTATACAGCACTGCCCACAGCAGTATACAGCAGAGCCCACAGTAGTATACAGCAGAGCCCACAGTAGTATACAGCAGAGCACACAGGAGTATACAGCACACAGCTCACATCCCCCCTTCCCTCCCCGCCTCTCTCCTCCTGAGAAAGGCCGCACAGTCCAGTAAAAAAAAAACAAAAAAAACACAAGCTCCTTACCTCTCCCGCCGCACTGCCTGGGTCACAGTGAGTGCGCGCGCACCCGCGGTGTCAGAGGCAGAGCGGGTAATGATGGGAGAGGGAGTGTCAGGTGCCGCTCTCTCCTCCATCATTGCTTTGAACTGTACCGGCAGACGCCGGTATAGTTCAATGCGGCGGGGGAGTCGGCACTGCCTCACAGGGGCCCCATAGCCGCTGCGTGACTTGCCGCTAGCTGGGGGCCACTGGGGGAGTGGGGGCCCCCAGGCAGCTGCCTGGTCTGCCTGCCCCTAACGCCGGCCCTGTCAAAATGTACCTGTAATTAATCGGGCGGCAGATTCGGCAGGCGCACTGTGCATGCGCCCGCCTTTTTGGAAGATGGTGGCACCCATCCTAGCTGCCGGACGGACACCAGGAGAGAGCCCGGGACTCCAGAGGTACGGGGGGTCGGATCGGACAGCGAGGGGGGCGCTGGACAGGATGGAGGGGAGAGGAAGGCAGCGGAGCACAGAACGGAGGGGAGGAAAGACTTACAGCGGTGGCAGATCGCCGCTGTCAGTCGGTGCAGGGGGCAGATCCAGCCATGGCCGATGATATTGCAGCACCGGCCATGGCTGGATTGTAATATTTCACCAAGTGAAATATTATAAATTGCTCTGATTGGCTGTTTCAGTTTCAACAGCCAATCAGAGCGATCACAGCCACGTGGGGCAAAGCCACCCACCCTGGGCTGAAGTACCACTCCCCCTGTCCCTGCAGATCGGGTGAAATTGGAGATAACCCTTTCACCCGATCTGCAGGGACGCGATCCCTCAATGACGCCACATAGGCGTCACAGGTCAGATTGGCACCGACTTTCATGACGCTTACGTGGCGTCACAGGTCGGGAAGGGGTTAAAGTCAATTGCATATGTGTTCACCATGCTGGGGGCAGAGTATGGAATTTCCAGGTGTTTACGGCTGAAACTGGCATAAATGTACTTCAGTCCTCCCCCTGGAGTGATTTCATGTACGCCAGATATTTTGACACAATTTTTGCGAAATGTGTGACTTTTTGCACTGAACAGTCACAAAACAGGTAAAAAATTCAAAATGCACAAAATTCATGAACCATGACTGAAAAGATGGCAACAAATACCACAAGAGGCCATAGACCTTAATAGGCAAACATCAGCCTAAAGGACATTTTTTTGGCACACATTGGTCCTGATTAGTGTTGAGCATTCCGATACTGCAAATATCGGGTATCGGCCGATATTCGCAGTATCGGAATTCCGATACTGACCTCCGATACTTTTGCAATTATCGGATACCGGAATCGGAAGTTCCCATAATGCAATGAGCCAGTTTGATTTAATTCAGCCAATGAGGAATCATTAGAAATGTGGGCACATCCTTTTCTGCATGTTAGGCATGTAACTACTGGCATGGCTGTGATTGGCTCCAGAAATGATGTCATGATGCACTATAAAAGCCGCCGCCGCCATTTCGGGGTTCACTCTGCTGTGAATTCAGTTAGAGACAGGACGCTGCTGTTCTGACTGAGGGATAGTTTGAGATAGCGATTTGCTTCATTGTGCTTTACCCAGGCTAATTTAGCAACCGCTGTGTGAGAACCTTGTTTTTGCCTTGCAGCGCTGTTCATGGCTGTCTACAAGGTCTCTGTGTGAGTGCAGCTCACGCTGTAGTCTATTCTGCAGCCACAGCTGGTGGTAGTCAGCTCAGTGTGCGTCACTGCCTCATACTGTTCCATTGTCCTTTTTTCAATTAGTGCTGCCTGCTGCACATTTTTCCACATTTAACCTATTAGAGGGTTTCCATCCGTATCCTGCTAGATTGCAGAAAAACACTATATAGGAGTACATAGAGAAGCTTTCTTTGGCCTTGCAGCGCTGTTCACGGCTGTCTGCAAGGTCTCAGTGTGAGTCCAACTCACGCTGTAGTCTGTTCTGCAGCCACAGCTAGTTGTAGTCAGCTCAGCATACGTCACTGCCTCATACTGTTCCATTGTCCTTTTTTCAATTAGTGCTGCCTCCTGCACATTTGTCCACATTTATCCTATTAGTGGGTTTCCATCCGTATCCTGCTAAATTGCGGAAAAACACTACATAGGAGTACATAGAGAAGCTTTTTTTGGCCTTGCAGCACTGTTCACAATTGTCTGCAAGATCTGTCAGGCTGCTGCAGTGCAGTACAGCGCAACCTCCACCAGGGGGAGCTTGAGAGGAAAGTGAGACTGCACACACAGGACAGCAGAACAGATGCCACAAAGTTGCGAGAGAGTGGTCAAACAAGCCAAGTCAAAAGCACGAGATAGCACGACAGCATAATAGGATTAGACAGATGGATAGTCAGAACGTAGCCAGAGATCAGTAAACCAGAACGGGCAATATGCGGTACAATAGGGACAAACAGCAACAAAGTAAATAAGCAAGCCAGGAGCTAAATAGCAAACCTGAACCCAGAATGAGGCAGAGCAAAGTTAACCCTTGACATGATCCGTCCAGAAAAAAGGGCAGACACTAATAAACCCTGGAACAGATCATGACAGGTCTCTGAGTGAGTACAGCACACGCTGTAGTCTGTTCTGCAGTCACAGCTGGTTGTAGTCAGCTCAGCGTGCGTCACTGCCTCATACTGTTCCATTGTCCTTTTTTCAATTAGTGCTGCCTGCTGCACATTTTTCCATATTTATCCTATTAGTGGGTTTCCATCCGTATCCTGCTAGATTGCAGAAAAACACTATATAGGAGTACATAAAGGAGCTTTTTTTGGCCTTGCAGCGCTGTTCACGGCTGTCTGCAAGGTCTCTATGTGATACCACAAAGAAAATGGTGTACCAGTCCAAAAGTAATGCAAATACAAACTTTTATTAGGATTCAAATACAAAAGGCCAAAAGTGACAGTAAGAGGCTAAAATCGGCAACACAGCCATAATTGCACGGTAGGGGAACAGAGCGGCACCCATAGTCCAGCAGTCAGCTCAGCGTGCGTCACTGCCTCATACTGTTCCATTGTCCTTTTTTCAATTAGTGCTGCCTGCTGCACATTTTTCCACATTTATCCTATTAGTGGGTTTCTATCTGTATCCTGCACAAGGTGGCTCTTTTAGTTACAAATGCCTGGGGGGGTTACAGGTTCCCTTTCAACTTGCTCCAATTAGGCCTCAGCCTACACTCTGTTTCTCCTGTAATCAATAGGCTCCAACACCGCCAGTTGCTGTTCAGAAGTGTCTTTGGCACGGGTACTCCCTCCTGCCCTGCCTGTATCCAGCACGCCAGCTGTTTCCGCGTAGTGTCTTGGTCACTTTGCCTCCAATACATTGTCCTGTCGGGTTGTGGTCGGGTTAGCCAACTCTATGGTGCCTGCAGTTTAGGTCCTTCCAATGTGGGCTGCGGGATCTGGCAATCAAGGCTGGTTCCGTAGTGCCAATAGGACAAGCTCCCCCTGTAGGACTGTGGGTTTTTGGTAACTACAGCCGGCTCACCGCCTAGCAATTTTTTTTTCATGTGGACCTTCTGCTGCCTATCTGAGTTCAAGCACCTTTAGCTGGTTCTTTGGAAGACAATCTAGAATAGGTCCCCCTGGTTCCAGTACCGTCAGCTGGTTCCAGGCAGAGCCTTTGGCTTAGGTGCCTCCTTCTCAGTATCCGAGTTCCACCAACGTCTGGTGGTCCTTGGTAGTGCTTTCTGGCACAGGTACCTCCTGCTTAGCAACTGGGTTCCAGTACCACCAGCTGGCCCTCGGTAGTTCCATTGGCTCTTGTACCTTCTGCTACCCATCCGGGTTCCAGTACCGTCATCTGGTTCTCGGCAGTGTCTTTTGCTCTTATACCTTCTGCTACCCATCCTGGATCCAGTACCGTCAGCTGGTTCCAGGCAGAGCCTTTGGCTTAGGTGCCTTCTTCTCAGTATCCGAGTTCCACCAACGTCTGGTGGTCATTGGTAGTGCTTTCTGGTAGGGTACCCAGGGCTGCCACTAGAAATTTCGGGGCCCCATACTGGCAAAATTTTCGGGGCCCCCTTGAAACTCCGCCCAGGCTCCACCCCAGCCCCGCCTCCAGGCTCCACCCCTCGAACTGTCCACAGTCCCACCGCTCTCTCTTGGAAAATCTCCACTTCTCACCTATCACACATTGACAGTTCCCATCACCAGATCACACATATAGCCAGCAGCTTTTGTTTTGGCCAAAAGATTTTTTAAGCCGCCACCATAACACGGTAGACACTTTTGGCCGGGCCCTACTCTACTGTAACCTACTAAATATTTGTTAAAATATGCAATACAATTTAGGTATATTTTTATTTATTTTTCAATTTTTAAAATGACCTATAATACTACATACAAGGAACAAATACCACCGCACTATGACCAGATGACATATTACCACCACAGTGATCGAATAATATAAAATACAAGGAGCAAATACCGCTACACCATGACCAGACCGCATATAACCACAAATGACTGAATACTACAATACTGATCAGTAATTAAAAAAAACCCACAATACTATCACCAGCAGTGCCATTATACACAGGAGATCTGTAATTAGTATGCAGTGTCTGTGTACAGGTAATACAGTGATCACCGGTGACATTATACACAGGAGCTCTGTATATAATGTATAGGTAATACAGTGATCACTGGTGACATTGTACACAGGACCTCTGTATATAGTATACAGTGTATAGTGTCAGTGTATAGGTAACACTGACTCACCAGTGACGTCTCTAGGTGAAGTCCTTCATCTTTCATCCAGCACAGACCTCCATCACTTCATCCAGCCAGGACTCGTCTCTGCAGGAAATAAAACAGTTATCTCGAGTTCCGCTTGTAGAACACATTACTTAATTTTCCCAACTTCTACATTACACCACATGAAGAAGGCAACATAGTATCACTCTACACAGTAACAGGACCTCCCCCCCATTTAAAACAGTATACTCAAAAAATAAAATAAATACATCACTGCAATAATAATATCCCTTAATTAGCCCCTATGGTAATATTCGCCATCCTAGCCCCCGTGTGTCTCATTCCATGCTCCAGCCATATGTTCTCCCATCCTGCCCTCATGGGTATCCATTCTGCCCCATATGATCTCCCCATCCTGCCCCATCTGTCTCCATCGTATCCATCCTGCCCCATCTGTCTCCATTCTGCCCCATCTGTTTCCAATCCTGCCCCATCTGTTTCCAATCCTGCCCCATCTGTGTCCAATCCTGCCCCATCTGTGTCCAGCACTCTGCCCTATCTGTTTCCAATCCTGCCTCATCTCTGTCCAGCACTCTGCCCCATCTCTGTCCAGCACTCTGCCCCATCTCTGTCCAGCACTCTGCCCCATCTCTGTCCAGCACTCTGCCCCATCTCTGTCCAGCACTCTGCCCCATCTCTGCCCAGCACTCTGCCCCATCTCTGTCCAGCACTCTGCCCCATCTCTGTCCAGCACTCTGCCCAGCACTCTGCCCCATCTCTGCCCAGCACTCTGCCCCATCTCTGCCCAGCACTCTGCCCCATCTCTGCCCAGCACTCTGCCTCATCTCTGCCCAGCACTCTGCCCCATCTCTGTCCAGCACTCTGCCCCATCTCTGTCCAGCACTCTGCCCCATCTCTGTCCAGCACTCTGCCCCATCTCTGTCCAGCACTCTGCCCCATCTCTGTCCAGCACTCTGCCCCATCTCTGTCCAGCACTCTGCCCCATCTCTGTCCAGCACTCTGCCCCATCTCTGTCCAGCACTCTGCCCCGTATCTGTCCAGCACTCTGCCCCTTCTCTGTCCAGCACTCTGCCCCATCTCTGTCCAGCACTCTGCCCCATCTCTGTCCAGCACTCTGCCCCATCTCTGTCCAGCACTCTGCCCCATCTCTGTCCAGCACTCTGCCCCATCTCTGTCCAGCACTCTGCCCCATCTCTGTTCAGCACTCTGCCCCATCTCTGTCCAGCACTCTGCCCCATCTCTGTCCAGCACTCTGCCCCATCTCTGTCCAGCACTCTGCCCCATCTCTGTCCAGCACTCTGCCCCATCTCTGTCCAGCACTCTGCCCAGCACTCTGCCTCCCCGTGTCTAGCTTTACTGCCCCCCGGCCCCCACCCTGTGTCCAGCTTTACTGCCCCCCGGCCCCCACCCTGTGTCCAGCTTTACTGCCCCCCGGCCCCCACCCTGTGTCCAGCTTTACTGCCCTGGGCCCCCACCCTGTGTCCAGCTTTACTGCCCCCCGGCCCCCACCCTGTGTCCAGCTTTACTGCCCTGGTGGGCCCCCACCCTGTGTCCAGCTTTACTGCCCCCCGGCCCCCACCCTGTGTCCAGCTTTACTGCCCCCCGGCCCCCACCCTTTGTCCAGCTTTACTGCCCCCCGGCCCCCACCCTGTGTCCAGCTTTACTGCCCCCGGGCCCCCACCCTGTGTCCAGCTTTACTGCCCCCCGGCCCCCACCCTGTGTCCAGCTTTACTGCCCCCCGGCCCCCACCCTGTATCCAGCTTTACTGCCCTGGGCCCCCACCCTGTGTCCAGCTTTACTGACCCCCGGCCCCCACCCTGTGTCCAGCTTTACTGCCCTGGTGGGCCCCCACCCTGTGTCCAGCTTTACTGCCCCCCGGCCCCCACCCTGTGTCCAGCTTTACTGCCCCCCGGCCCCCACCCTTTGTCCAGCTTTACTGCCCCCCGGCCCCCACCCTGTGTCCAGCTTTACTGCCCCCGGGCCCCCACCCTTTGTCCAGCTTTACTGCCCCCCGGCCCCCACCCTGTGTCCAGCTTTACTGCCCCCCGGCCCCCACCCTGTGTCCAGCTTTACTGCCCCCCGGCCCCCACCCTTTGTCCAGCTTTACTGCCCCCCGGCCCCCACCCTGTGTCCAGCTTTACTGCCCCCCGGCCCCCACCCTGTATCCAGCTTTACTGCCCCGGGCCCCCACCCTGTGTCCAGCTTTACTGCCCCCCGGCCCCCACCCTGTGTCCAGCTTTACTGCCCTGGTGGGCCCCCACCCTGTGTCCAGCTTTACTGCCCCCCGGCCCCCACCCTGTGTCCAGCTTTACTGCCCCCCGGCCCCCACCCTTTGTCCAGCTTTACTGCCCCCCGGCCCCCACCCTGTGTCCAGCTTTACTGCCCCCGGGCCCCCACCCTGTGTCCAGCTATACTGCCCCCCGGCCCCCACCCTGTGTCCAGCTTTACTGCCCCCCGGCCCCCACCCTGTATCCAGCTTTACTGCCCTGGGCCCCCACCCTGTGTCCAGCTTTACTGACCCCCGGCCCCCACCCTGTGTCCAGCTTTACTGCCCCCCGGCCCCCACCCTGTGTCCAGCTTTACTGCCCCCCGGCCCCCACCTTGTGTCCAGCTTTACTGCCCCCGGGCCCCCATCCTGTGTCCAGCTTTACTGCCCCCGGGCCCCCACCCTGTGTCCAGCTTTACTGCCCCCCGGCCCCCACCCTGTGTCCAGCTTTACTGCCCCCCGGTCCCCACCCTGTGTCCAGCTTTACTGCCCCCCGGCCCCCACCCTGTGTCCAGCTTTACTGCCCCCGGGCCCCCACCCTGTGTCCAGCTTTACTGCCCCCGGGCCCCCACCCTGTGTCCAGCTTTACTGCCCTGGGCCCCCACCCTGTGTCCAGCTTTACTGCCCTGGGCCCCCACCCTGTGTCCAGCTTTACTGCCCCCCCCCCCCCCGTGTCCAGCTTTACTGCCCCCCCCCCCCGCATCGCCGCTCTCAAAAAAACAAAAAAGTTCTACTTACCTGCCGCGCTCCTCGCTCCACGCAGCTGCACCGTGCACTCGCCGGCGACTGACGTCAGACGCCGGCGACCTGCACGCTGCGGCTGGCGGCTGTTAACTATTGACGTGCGGGTGCGGGCCCGCACGTCAATAGCGATGGTACAGCTTTAGCGCCGGCCGCCGCTAAGGGCCCAGTTCAGCCTGCGGCTGCCGGTAGGGGCCCGGTGAGCAGGTAAGAGGGGGCCCGATGCGGGCCCCCTCTGCTCACCGGGCCCCATACGCCAGTCATGGCTGTAGTGCCCTGATGGCGGCCCTGAGGGTACCTCCTGCTTAGTAACTGGGTTCCAGTACCGTCAGCTGGTCCTCGGTAGTTCCATTGGCTCTTGTACCTTCGGGTAGCCATCAGGGTTCCAGTACCGTCAGCTGGTTCTCGGCAGTTCCTCAGCCTTCTTGTACCTTCTGCTACATTTCCAGATTTAAGCTTTTGGAAATGGTTTTTGCTAATCACTCTGGATCTCCCTGACAGCGACCCTATAGACGACAATCTTAAAGACACCCCGAAGAAGACGACGACCACGGAGACAACGACCCTGGAGGCGACGACCCTGGAGACGACGGCCCTGAAGACCACCCCGAAGAAGACGACGACCCCAGAGATGATGACCCTGGAGACGACGACCCTGGAGGCGATGACCCTGAAGACCACTCCGAAGAAGACCAAAAAGCAGAAGAACAAGAAGCTGCAGAACAAAAAGCTGAAGAACATTAAGCATAAGACTAAAAATCAGAGCAAAAGATATTATCTAAATTTTAAGCAGAAGAAAACTAAGCAGTGATTGTTTGTTACCGTTCCTAATGTTCTCCATTCGAGAAGCCCCACAGGCCTCTGACCTTTGACAGTCTTACTGCAGGAATGAATGTGTCGCACGGATTTATGTCTTTTTACATCAACTAAGGAACTTGCCCCTCAGACTATGAGGAGTCATCACAACAGAGACCCTAATCAGAGGACAATAAAACAATCCTTATCTAAGAACTGGCCCAATATTTATGGACATAACTGTTTATCACTCATGGTAATTCTGCTTCATGTCACCTGTCTTATCCATGGTTTTTCCCTTTTTTTTGTTTTTCTGTGCTATATTGTGCATAAATATGTGATTCTTCAGAATTTCTTTTAGTCTTTGCCTGATGAAGAGACCTGTGTAGTCTCGAAAGCTTGCAATTTGTTACCATCTTTTCAGTTAGCCATTAAAAGGTATCAACCACTGAGGACTCTCAATTCTAAATATTTCTCTATACACATAGTATAGGCATATATATATATATGTCAGTGATATATATATATATACAGTGGGACAAAAAAGTATTTAGTCAGTCAGCAATAGTGCAAGTTCCACCACTTAAAAAGATGAGAGGCGTCTGTAATTTACATCATAGGTAGACCTCAACTATGGGAGACAAACTGAGAAAAAAAAATCCAGAAAATCACATTGTCTGTTTTTTTAACAATTTATTTGCATATTATGGTGGAAAATAAGTATTTGGTCAGAAACAAACAATCAAGATTTCTGGCTCTCACAGACCTGTAACTTCTTCTTTAAGAGTCTCCTCTTTCCTCCACTCGTTACCTGTAGTAATGGCACCTGTTTAAACTTGTTATCAGTATAAAAAGACACCTGTGCACACCCTCAAACAGTCTGACTCCAAACGCCACTATGGTGAAGACCAAAGAGCTGTGAAAGGACACCAGAAACAAAATTGTAGCCCTGCACCAGGCTGGGAAGACTGAATCTGCAATAGCCAACCAGCTTGGAGTGAAGAAATCAACAGTGGGATCAATAATTAGAAAATGGAAGACATACAAGACCACTGATAATCTCCCTCGATCTGGGGCTCCACGCAAAATCCCACCCCGTGGGGTCAGAATGATCACAAGAACGGTGAGCAAAAATCCCAGAACCACGCTGGGGGACCTAGTGAATGAACTGCAGAGAGCTGGGACCAATGTAACAAGGCCTACCATAAGTAACACACTACGCCACCATGGACTCAGATCCTGCAGTGCCAGACGTGTCCCACTGCTTAAGCCAGTACATGTCCGGGCCCGTCTGAAGTTTGCTAGAGAGCATTTGGATGATCCAGAGGAGTTTTGGGAGAATGTCCTATGGTCTGATGAAACCAAACTGGAACTGTTTGGTAGAAACACAACTTGTCGTGTTTGGAGGAAAAAGAATACTGAGTTGCATCCATCAAACACCATACCTACTGTAAAGCATGGTGGTGGAAACATCATGCTTTGGGGCTGTTTCTCTGCAAAGGGGCCAGGACGACTGATCCGGGTACATGAAAGAATGAATGGGGCCATGTATCGTGAGATTTTGAGTGCAAACCTCCTTCCATCAGCAAGGGCATTGAAGATGAAACGTGGCTGGGTCTTTCAACATGACAATGATCCAAAGCACACCGCCAGGGCAACGAAGGAGTGGCTTCATAAGAAGCATTTCAAGGTCCTGGAGTGGCCTAGCCAGTCTCCAGATCTCAACCCTATAGAAAACCTTTGGAGGGAGTTGAAAGTCTGTGTTGCCAAGCGAAAAGCCAAACACATCACTGCTCTAGAGGAGATCTGCATGGAGGAATGGGCCAACATACCAACAACAGTGTGTGGCAACCTTGTGAAGACTTACAGAAAACGTTTGACCTCTGTCATTGCCAACAAAGGATATATTACAAAGTATTGAGATGAAATTTTGTTTCTGACCAAATACTTATTTTCCACCATAATATGCAAATAAATTGTTAAAAAAACAGACAATGTGATTTTCTGGATTTTTTTTTTCTCAGTTTGTCTCCCATAGTTGAGGTCTACCTATGATGTAAATTACAGACGCCTCTCATCTTTTTAAGTGGTGGAACTTGCACTATTGCTGACTGACTAAATACCTTTTTGCCCCACTGTATATATATATATATATATATATATATATATATATTTCATACAGCGCTAGATAGCAGAAAATCTGGTAATTCAATTGCCGGCTTTTGCTATCCCCTTATCAAACCCGACATGATAGGAGACATGGTTACATTCAGTAAACCATTTCATATCCCTTTTTTGTGCATATTCCTCACTACCAATGTTAGTAGAGTGTGTGTGCAAAATTTGGGGGCTCTAGCTGTTAAAATAAAGGGTTAAATCGTGGAAAAAACTGGTGTGGGCTCTCGCGCAATTTTCTCCGCCAGAGTGGGAAAGCCAGTGACTGAGGGCAGATATTAATAGCCTAGAGAGGGACCATGGTTATTGGCCCCCCTGGCTAAAAACATCTGCCCCCAGCCACCCCAGAAAAGGCGCATCTGTAAGATGCACCTATTCTGGCACTTACGGTAGCCTCTCTCTTCCTACTCCCCTGTAGCGGTGGGATATGGGGTAATAAAGGGTTAATGCCAAATTGCTATTGTAAGGTGACATTAAGCCTGGTTAATAATGGAGAGATGTCAATAAGACGCCTATCTATTATTAATCCAATAGTAGGAAATGGTTACTAAAACAGACACACATTAGGAAAAAAGTATTTTATTGAAATAAATACACAGGGTGTTGTAATAGTTTATTATACTTTCAATCCAAACGACGACCCTCGTTCTGTAAAAAAAGGAAAAATAAAAAACAACAATACCCCATACCTTTTCGCTGTTACAGTCATGTCCCACGCTGTAAATCCTTCTGAAGGGGTTAAATAATTTTACAAGCAGGAGCCTGTAAAAAAAATGTTTAAAAAAATATGAAAAAAATAAAATAAATATAAAAGTTTAAATCACCCCCCCTTTTCGCCCCATTCAAAATAAAGCAATAAAAAAATCAAACATACACATATTTGGTATCGCCGCGTTCAGAATCGCCGAATCTATCAATAAAAAAAGCATTAACCTGATCGCTAAACGACGTAGTGAGAAAAAAATTTAAAACGCCAGAATTACATTTTTTTGGTCGCTACGACATTGCATTAAAAGGCAATGTGAGCGATCAAAAGAACGTATCTGCACCAAAATGATATCACTAGAAACGTCAGCTCGACACTCAAAACATAATCTTTCAACCGACCCCAGATCACGAAAAATGGAGATGCTACGGGTATCGGAAAATGGTGTAATTTTTTTTTTAGTTTGGAATTTTTTTCACCACTTAGATAAAAAAGAACCTAGACATGTTTGGTGTCCATGAACACGTAATGACCTGGAGAATCATAATGGCAGGTCAGTTTTACCACTTAGTGAACCTAGCAAAAAAGCCAAGCAAAAGACAAGTGTGGGATTGCACTTTTTTTGCAATTTCACTGCACTTAGAATTTTTTCCCCATTTTCTAGTACATGACATGCTAAAACCAATGATGTGGTTCAAATTACAGCTCGCCCTGCAAAAAATAAGCCCTCACATGACCATATTGACAGAAAAATAAAAAAAATTATGGCTCTGGGAAGGAGGGGAGTGAAAAACGAAAACATGAAAATACCCCAGGTCATGAGGGGGTTAAGAGGAGGTACTCAAGCTGGGGCCACCCTCTATGATATTCATATGACCCCAATAGGGCGTATGCCATCTTATGACAACTCCTTTAACTAGAGTAATAAATGGAGTTGTACAAGAATAAAAAAAAAAATTCCTGAGCAAAAAAGTAATGTAAATCTGGTCAGGAATGATCAGTGCGTGTAAACCTGTCTGTTTAACGGCAAATTGGGATAGTTTATTTATGTGATTTTTAATCAAGTGAAACTTTAAAAAATGCAGTAATATGAAACAACAAAAACGGCATGATTTTCTCTAGTTTTTTGTCTGTAGTGCATACTTCAGCTTTGACACTGGTGGCCACAGACTGAGGAGGGACCCTCTGCAAGAACACTATATTGGCTGTAAAATAACTAATCATATGCACAACTAAGCCTGCTGTAGAGATGGAAGTGGGGCCCTTACCTCTTGGGCCCCTGTGCGGCTGCACAGGTTGCACCAATGAAATGTCCACCAGCGCAGTGACCATACACAAGTCCTCGCACACCTCAGGACACTGGAATATTAGCTGCACGGTCATTTATGAATCAACCACGTGTTCCCATGCGGAAAGCCCTTCAGATTGATGAACTTTGCCTGGTTTTAGATTAGGAATGTCATGTAGTTTGTACAACTATACATATAAAACACATATATAATATACACAGTCTAAAATGAGAGCGGATATAATATTTTGTACAGAGGACTCACCATACCAGCACAACCTGTTCGGTATATTTGTTTTATGGGAAATACTAGAGTAAGCCATTCATAGAGATGGAATATAAATGTCCAGAAGGTGACGTCTGAGCCCCTACATTGTCAGCGCAAGGCAAGAGCACAGTGACCTGATAATTGTATTACAGACAAATGACTGGAAGCAAAAATGAAAAAGCAAATCTCTTGAGATAACACACTAATATGCAAAGTAGTAAGACTCATTTGGCGGTAAAAGGGTTACTTCCCACCCACAGTCACACTCCTCCACCCTTTTGCTTCCAGCTATGCAAGGTCTCTTTCTACCTCTCAATCCATATGGTGTGTGCTCAGTTTCCAATGTAAGTATACAGCTGTGTTTATCTGCGCAATGACATTTTAGGTAGGAATGTATTTACTCTGTGCTTTATGCCTTAAAGGATGTGGATTTCCTGTATTTTTTCCTAAAGATTATACATTTAATTTTTGGAATAATAGCCATGTGCTCAGGACTTACAGCAGTCTGCCTCACTGACTTAGGTGCAAGCAGCACCAGCAAATTTATGGTGGGTTTCCTACATTTACATAAAAAAAAACCACTATGGATAGGTCTCCTGAACTGAGCGTGAAGTGGCTCCAATTTTAATATAGTAGTCTAGTACAAGGGAAAACCACATGATCCTGTCTTTATAGTACATGTATAGTGATAAGCCCTCTATGGAGGACAGCTTGGCACTAAAGTACAGCTAGAAGACCTTTTGACATACAAGCCAGCACTCAGAGGACAAACATGGCTTGGTTTTGGTTGATTTTCAAAGATAGGAAATAATAGCCAGAAATGTAGAATATCATAGAGTCTCATATGTTCAGGAATAAGTATTTTCCAGTATTTTTAGCTCTAAGAAGAAAAAAAAAATCAAGGATAGCAAATCCTAGTTTTCTCATTTGACCATTCTGGGTTTGCAGATGTTAATTAGTGAGACCGAGTGAATATGAGATTATATATTTACTTTATTTGCTGTATTATTTCTCTTTAAATGCTATATCCATAAAAAAAACAATGACAACAATGTAAATTCTAACTCTCAATCATCAATTATTATTATTTCTTAGGAATGTACTTTAGGGAAAATAGGTGTGAATGGTTTACACAAGGACAGGGTTGGTCACATCTGTTAGTTTTATTTTAAGTCTAACGTGAACTTGTGCACTTCTGTCTGACTTATAGACTCTTTGAACAATATGTATCAAGCATGGCGGGGATTATAAGTGTGCACACTGTGTATGTGTATATATACCAGAGAAGATTATGGCGCATCTACCAAACATATCCATAGGGCTCAAGTCACACAGCAGATGCCAAAAATGTGTCCTTTTGACATACGCCAGGATTGTATACGTTTATTGAAACGCAAAATCCAGCTTTCTATATAATGACAGCCTGCAAAACCATTTTGACTACATTGTGTAGAATTTTTGTTACATGAAATTGTGGTGCCCCAGGGTCCTGGTCGTCACAGTAGCATTGCTTTCCTCACGGGGAGAGTGATGTTATGTTTGGAAGCGATGAAGGATATCTTTTATCAGGTAATCACCATACACACAACATGTTCACACTCCAGGCCACAAAGGGGAGCTTTTGATCCTATTTCTAGGTGACTCCCCTATATATATTGTGGTTTGGAGGGAATGTGAGATTCAGACTGTTAGAGACAGAGAAGAGAACAGACCGACACTGAGTGTCAGAAGGGGCCGTGTAGTCTGAAGTATTACAGCTCCTGGAAAGAGACATACAGAAAGCCAAACATTGTTCAGTGAGCGTGAAGGAAAGCGAAGCACAGGAGAGTAACATCAGGGGAGACCAGTTACGAGCAGGCTGCCTCCTTCTGAAGCGCAGATAACTGGTAGCCGGACCACCGAGATTGTAAGAGACTCTACGACTTACAGCAGAGACCCACAGGACAGCTGAACTGCAAGTTACCTGTCCATCACACACACCTGAGACACAGTAACACATAGAGCTCGGGGCATGCTAGAGTTCCTGTAAAAAGGCTCGAGTCACCAGTCATACAGGTATTGTCCTATCCTATATGGAGTACAGAGAGAAGAACTGTGGTGACCTTATCTGAAGCCATAGGCAGTAAGGGACTACAACACCACCGCGCTAGAGGAAGGCTTTCATCTCCACCTGGTAAAGGGGACTCTGGATTCGCTTCCAAGCTGGCCGGACCCTGCCTGCCCTGTGATCTGGTACCCTGGACTGTGGCTGCCTGAAGTCTTCAGTAAACTAGGTAAAAAGACTGCAAACCTGTGTCCTCTTTCTTTACTGCGCCATTCACCATCTTCCATTTACACACCGGGAGCACTGGGGTTACACATCACCTGTGGGAAGTTGTACCATCTAGCTGCCATTACATCACCCCAGCGGACCCCTTAAAGCAGTGTCAGTCCCAACTGACCGAATACCACAGGTGGCGTCACGAAAACAAACTTTATTCAATTTCCTCTTTTACATGGGCGCCCATGGCCACTGACCGGGTCGCCACTGTGACATCCCCCTGTGAACACCGGACCTGGTACAGGGTACCCCACGGCCCTGGCTGGCGACTCAAAATCTTCTAGAAGTATGCCAGTATTTGTCTTTACATCATAATAACCCTTCCATTAGAGCAAGTGGTCTTAATGTCAGTTCTAACCCACCACTACAAAAGTTTCTGGCATAGAAAGCACATGCTAGGTTCATTATTAATGGCGGATTCAGATAACTAATCATTTTAAACCTACAAATTCAAGAGCGCATATTGCCCCATAGCAAATAAATATAATACACTAAACAATGAAATAAAAAATCAATAAACTTTATTATGCAAAAAAATTATTCAGAAAAATACATATATGAGGATAAGGTGTATGAGAAAAACAGAACATACACACTGAAATATGCACATACAAAAATACAGGCGCGACAGTAGCACCGTATAGAGTAACTGATGCAAAGTGCAAATCTAGGGCTGAGTATACACACACGTGTGTGCACATACACTAGACGGTATTATCAGGCAGCAGGGAAACTGCGGACTAGTAGCCCTATAATAGGGAGAAGCCCTGCCAGTACATATATACATATATATATATATATATATATATATATATACATACATACATACATACATACATACATACATACATACATACATACATACATACATACATACATACATACACTGGATGGAGGTGCCAGACAGCAGGGTTAATACAACATAAATCCCTATAGTGGGAATGAAAACCCTAACCATAACGGCACCCGTCCATATTGCAACCTGCCCAGATAAAAGTACCACAGTAGGGATAAACCCCTACACCGTATCTAGTGCTTACCCATATGTGCAGACTCCCAGTGTGAGATGTCCTACCGATAGCCCCGACGCGCGTTTCGCGTATTTGATGCTTCCTCGGGGGGCTGTGTGGTCACTATAGAATGCCCGGTTTTTATATTGTTCATGCAGCTGAAGCCGATAAGCCGCAGCGATGTGCGGCGCATGTGGGCGGATGTGACAGCAAGCGCTACGTAGCTTCCGGCCTTCCCAGCGGTGCCCAGAGAGGAGAGAAATCCCTCGTGACGTCAGTGTGTCTGGGCGTCGCTGTACGGAAGCCTTCAGAGGTGCGGCGCTGCTGGGAATCCACAGCGCATGCGCACCACTGTGGTGGCCATTTTAGAAATGGGCAAAACTTGCTGGCACCACGATATTACAGGTAACGGACAGAAATTCAATGATAGCAGATAACATCCGACATAACACTACGCCCAAACTGGGTGTGGACACCACTGGCACCAATGGCCGATCAGTCAGGGCTTGATGAAGTGTTCCAAATTCTGTATTTTCAGCGTCCACATCTCATCATGTAGGGAAATGTTATATTAGTGCAGTACACTCCATATCTTCCAGATGTTGCATTCCGCAGACGAATAAGTCGGACAGCAGCCATTTGTTCCAGACTCGCATGAATGTAAGTGACAGCACTATGGACTAAATATAATAAAAAATAACAAACTGAAAAAAACAAGAAGAGAACAAAACAATTAAAAACACTATCACAATAAAATGAAATATGAGAACAGAGGAAATAGCCCCTACGCCTATAAAAAGGGAACAAAGGACAATTGCTCATTCAGACCATATGGGACCATAGTGCCCAATGAAACAATCCAATGGCACTCCATTTGTGCCAGGACACGTTTAAGGTCCCCTCCTCTACTACCAGCGTGTACCCTATCAATCCCGCGCACCTTAAAAGATGCCGGATTACAAGCATGGTGAAGCCTGAAATGTCTCGGAATGGTGTTAAGTCCCGAGACATCAGGCACATTTTTTTGCCGCTATAATACCCAATGTGGCAGCGATTGTTTCTGTATGTAACCACTAAAATGGTAAAAAGGAATACAAAAAGTGTGACTATACGGCTATGTGCACACGTTCAGAATTTCTCGCTGAGAATTCCGGACATTTTCTGCAAGAAATCCGCAAGAAAACCGCATGCGTTTTTGCCGCGGTTTTGATGCGTTTTTGCCACGGTTTTGACGCGGTTTTGCAGCATTTTTTTCCGGACACTTCCCAATGCATTTTGGAGTGGGAAATCCGCAAAAAAAGGAAAATTAATGAACATGCTGCGGTTTTTACCGCGATGCGTTTTTTTCGCAGAAAAAAATGCATCATGTGCACAAAACATGCAGAATTCATTCTAAATGATGGGATGCTTATTGTATGCTGGTTTTTTTTGCGGTTTTATAGCGTTTTTATCGGAAAAAAACGCAACGTGTGCACACAGCCTAAAATGTATTCGTTACTAAATCATGTAAAAGAGCAAACTGGTCAATAAAATTGACACCAACAGATCACCTTAAGTGAACACCAACGCCAAAAAAAGTCCTAAAAGAGGTACAATATAGTAGAGATGAGCGAGCACTTGCATGCTCGTTACTTGAAACGAGCAGTTCCTAATGCTTGAATGCTCATTTCAAGTAACGAGTATTATAAGAAGAAATATATATTCAATAAGGGAAATCATAACAGCAGTAGAGTCACATTTAGTTGGCAAAAGGGTGAAACTGGATATATCAGTATTGTAAGCATAAGGGCATTTTGCTGGAGGTAGATGTCAATCCTGGCACCTGGTCCGAACTAGAAGTAATATTTCCTGTTGTCTGTATAGGAAGATACAGGTATTTCAAAGGACACTACGTGGCTCATCGTCCATTCACAGACAGCATCGTTTAAATAGACCAATCCAGGTCACCCTGGAAGTATCAACCTATGGTCCGGACTATAAAAAGCTGGGTTATACAAAGAGATGTGTTCACATGTGAGGGCATGATTTACTCTCCTCCCCTCAGGAAAACAATATTTCATCGTTTTTATATTATAACTGTTTTGCATATTTGTCATTGTATTTTTACCTTTTTCTATATTTATTGTAAGCACTGTATATTTTTTTTATATTAAAACCTAAAATCTTTAACCCATTTCTGCCATCAGACGTCCTATTCCGTCCATGTGCTTTATTTCCCATGGACGGAATAGTACGTTATTGGCGATCGGCCACGCACACGGGTGGTGAGTGGCCGGGTGTCAGCTGATTCTCACAGCTGACACCCGGCACTAAGTGCTTTCGGGACTTTAACCCTGGAGTACTGCGATCGAACACAATCGCCGTATTCCGGGAGCAGGCAGAGACCCCGTGGTGTGACGTGGGGTCCCGATCGCTACTATGCTAACCCGATGTCGTCATGAAGACATCCGGGTTACCAGAGCTGAGAAACTTCCTGTCATGCGCAGTGCATGTCAGGAAGTCTCTCTCAGGTCAGTGTGCAGGGATTGCTGCGCTGACAGCTTCTGTAGCATGCAGATACTGCTTCATCTGCATGCTATAGAAGCGATCAGCCTGCACAAAATGAGTGTCCCATAGTGGGACACAGTGTAAAAGTAAGAATGAAATAAAAAATGTTTTTTTTAATAATTGTAAAAATATTTTTTTTAAAAATCAATATTCTATCATTAAATAAATATTTGAAAAAAAATCTTAACAATAAGGCCGGCGTCCCACTAGGCGTATGAAAATACGGTACGTTTTTTTACGGCCGTAATACGCAGAAATGTTCCCAAAATAGTGATCCGTATGTCATCCGTAGGCAGGGAGTGGCAGCGTATTTTGCGTATGTCATCCTCCGTATGTAATCCGTACAGCGAGATCTTCTCGCCGGCTTGCAAAACAGACATACAATGGATCCATGGGCTCAAATATTTGTTAAAACATATATACAGTCTATATATATATAATATATATATATATATATATATATATATATATATATATATATATTTATTTAATTGCCGGCTTCTGCTATCTCCTTCCCAAACCCGACAGGATATGAGACATGGTTTACATACAGTGAACCATTTCATATCCCTTTTTTTTTGCATATTCCTCACTACTAATGTTAGTAGTGAGTATGTGCAAATTTTGTGGACTCTAGCTGTTAAAATAAAGGGTTAAATCATGGAAAAATCTGGCGTGGGCTCCCGCTCAATTTTCTCCTCCAGAGTGGTAAAGCCAGTGACTGAGGGCAGATATTAATAGCCTAGAGAGGGTCCATGGTTATTGCCCCCCCTGGCTAAAAACATCTGCCCCCAGCCACCCCAGAAAAGGCACATCTTTAAGATGCGCCTATTCTGGCACTTGGCCACTCTGTTCCCACTCCTATGTAGTGGTGGGATATGGGGTAATAAAGGGTTAATGTCACTTTGCTATTGTAAGGTGACATTAAGCCAGATTATTAATGGAGAGGTGTCAATAAGACACCTATCCATTATTAATCCAATAGTAGTAAATGGTTAATAAAACACACACACACTAGGAAAAAAGTATTTTATTGAAATAAAGACACAGTGTTGTAATAGTTTATTATACTCTCAATCCAATTGAAGACCCTTGTCACCTGAATTACACCCAGTATACAGGACAGAAGTGGTACTGTGCAGAGTGTGTGGGTATGTGTGGTTGTGAAGTGGCTCCACATAATTTACTATGCGTGTACTGTACCAATATGTGGGCTATATTGTAGTATGTCCTGTGGAGCTGTGATATAGTTATTTATTGGGCGCTGCGCCTGTGTATATAACTTGTAGTGAGGAGTCCACAACATACACAGAGCTCCACACTATATACTGTTATAAAGCCTGGTATGGAGTGGTGTGCATATTTTTCAGTGTAGCGATGTGCCTGTGTATATAGTATAGAGTCCACACCATCTAATATACACACAACACCATATTATATACACCTTTCTACACTATAAATATACACAGCATCTTACTATATGCTATTTACACAAGTGCTTGCCATATACTTAAGGGAACCTGTCAGCAGGATTGTTCACAGTAACCTACACACAGTGTCAGGTCGGCGTCATTATACTGATTACACTGATATCTGGTGATGAAATCCCTCTTGTGGTGGTTGTTTAATCGTTACTTTCAGTTTTGTGTTAATGATATGCCCGTGCTTCGGGGCGGGGCTGTGGGGCGAGGTCTTCATGTGGAACTCCTATTAGGTATTCATAATGCAGACTGCTGACAGGTCACTGATCTGCCCCCTATTTTACATAATGAAAAATGCGCTGCATGCGTGATTGCATATGTACTGAATATATATAATTCATTTGTTTAAGGTTATGCTGAAATTCCTAAAAAAAAAATATATGTATATATGTTTGAAAATGGCACCGGCTGTGCTTGAGCAGTAGCTGCTATCAGTGATCCGGCAGCTGCTACTGCGCAGACGGCGTCATCTTTGTAGAGACAAAAAAATTCTCCAAGATGGCACCGACGGTGCTTACGCAGCAGTAGCTGTTGGATCACCTCTATATACATCGATAGCTGCTACTGCGCAGGCGCCATTTTAAACAGGGTTTTTCTTTTTTATGAATTTCAGGATAACCTTAAACAAATGAATTATAAAAACATTACATATGCAATCATGCTGCAGCGCAGGCACTACCGCAGGCATCTGCCTGTAGAAGGGGATTTTTTTCCCCCCAGATAGTATATATACAGCTCTGGAAAAAATTAAGAGACCACCATATCAAAACCCTGTCATGGGCAGCCCAATCTATTGTGTAAATAGCATATAGTAAGGTGCTGTGTTTAATTATAGTGTAGAAAGGTGGTCTCTTTGACCATTAATTCCACAGTTTGTTCAGTGGTAAAAATCCCTTTAGTTGGAATAAAATGGGGCATCTTTGTGAGTCAACCTACCACAACAAGGATTACAGTCATTTTCTTTGAGGGAGGTAGGTCCACACCCCCTGAAGAAGTGACATCAATGCTCGCGAAACGCACGTCGGGGTACGTAGCCACAGTCTGGCCAGGATTCACCTTCACATTGGTTACTAACCCTTTGACTTGATTATTTTATTTGTATGATATAACCAATGCTGGTATTATTTTGTGCCATCTGGGCTATTTATAAGCATGGTGTTAACTGGATAAATAAATAAATCTTTATTTTTATATAGCGCTAACATATTCCGCAGCGCTTTACAGTTTGCACACATTATCATCGCTGTCCCCAATGGGGCTCACAATCTAAATTCCCTATCACTATGTCTTCGGAATGTGGGAGGAAACCTGAGTACCCGGAGGAAACCCACGCAAACACGGAGAGAACATACAAACTCTTTGCAGATGTTGTCCTGGGTGGGATTAGAACCTATGACTCCTGCGCTGCAAGACTGCTGTGCTAACCACTGCGCCACCGTACTGCCCCAACTGGATCGATTCATCCGGTCTTTCCTGGTGGGGAGCTGGCTGAATTGATCCATTTTTTTTCTACCATGTGGATATTTACTAATTGGGTCAGTACTAATTAAATGCGGTATTTCGTTTTTTAAAACCTGTTTCTAGTCTTCGGCCACATTGTCACCTATGTGGATCACCATTCTTTTGTACATCCATATACAGGTTCGTAAAAACCTTTTATAATTATTATATGTATTTATAGATTTAATTTTGTACAAATAAAATTGTATCTTGTGTGATGCAGCGCTCACTAATGGGTTGGGGAATACTCACTTGGCAACGGGATAAATGCAAACAGGACTGTATTTTCTTAAAAAGTTCAACTGGGTTTATTGCTCCATAAACCCCAGTGGCACAAAACACAAAGTAACAGCCTTCATAGCATGGCAAAACAAAGTGAGTGTTCATAGCATGGCTCTGCTCCATCAGGACTGTGACCATTTGGTAGAGTCCAATATTTAGGCTCGCTCTGGAGCCAAACACGCACAGACTGGGTTACCTGCTTGACAGCGTTGCAGGTTTTCACCACTTGGCATCACATGGGTCCTGTCCTCCTCTGGAGAAGCTGCCATACGGGGATCATCAACTTGCCTGGCAAGCACACATTAGTCAGTTCCAGACCCACCGAAGGACGGTAGCTTCCCCAACACAGTAGCCATCACCGGCTCTGCAGATCCATGGCCTCACCTCGTGCTCTTCATGGATCCGGTCCACACACAGGACCTCCCAACACAGAGGCCACTCAGGATCACGGCCTCACCAGGTGCTCTACAGGGATCCGGTCCCCACTCTGGACCTCACAACACCCAGCCCTTTCCTCACACAGGACCTTCCAGCCCAGAACCATTCAGGTCCATACTCAGAACCATGTGACCCACACCCTGGTCACATTACATAGTTGTAACCACTCCCATAGGTGGGAGGTGTGTGTGGCTAGTTCAACCCGCCCAGCTCTCAAACTAGCCCTGCAAGCCTCCCTTAAAGCAAATACTTGTGGGACTACAGGTCCCAGAACAATATTACTGGCTTACAGCACAGACTTCCTCCGCAACACATACCGGCCATTCACAATAATGCCGGACTTTGTCTCATCACCACAGTTATACCTGCGACTGCCATGCATTCCTATGGCCTCAATATGCCTCCATGCATATTCTGGGGAGACCATGCACCGCCCCCTACCTGTAACAGGGTCACTGCATCACACTTGTAATATATAATGACTCAGGTTCTCCTTTTTCATTGAATTTTGCAATAGAGTCAGTATATTGGTGGGCACTGTTATAATTTGGGACTGGTATTTTCTATTCCATGGTAAAAGAAAAGAAAAAAGTCAGCTTGATGTCCATCTTAAATCTTTGCTAAAAATTCTTCGGTGTTCAGTATTCCCAAAAAACTTTTTGGGAGTAGAATGGTACAGTCAGTGTTTGACCTCTTCTGAGGTCCAGGTTCGGTAAATATCATGGACAGAACATCAACCTTGACATTTCTTGAATCAGGCCAATAAGAAATTATAAAATTAAACCTGAAGAAAAATGAGGCCCAACGTGCTTGTCTTGCAGACAATCTATTAGCTACGAATACATTTTGAAATTTTTGTGGTCAGTAAGGACAGTCACAAGATGATTGGCCCCTTTCAAAAGATGTCTCCATTTGGTGAAGGCAACTTTAATAGCTGAAAGTTTTTTTTATTTGCAATGTCATTATTTTTTTCTGCAAATGACCTGGTATGAAAAAAGGAATGCACATGGATAGAGCTGCATCTGGTCTCCAACTCACTGTGACAAAACAGCTCACACCACAGAGTTCGGCATCAAACGGCAGTTCAGGATTTGGATAGACTAGTAATGGTGCCAAATTGAAAAGAGTCTTTAGTTTGTCAAAAGCCACTTGTGCCTCTGGAGACGAAGAAAACACTTTGGTTTTCTTTGTGAGTGAAGTAATTGGTAAAATGATTTTTGAAATGTTTTTAATGCATATTCTGTAGAAATTTGCAAATCCTATAAAGCACTAGACGTCTTTTAGATTTATTGTGGTAGGCCACTACCGTTCTGACTTTACTGGGATCCATGGTCAGACCTTCTGGGGAGATGACATCCCAGAAATTGAGTTCTGGTTTGTTCAAATTCACTTTTTTTTTTTTTAAATCGATATAGAGCTGATTCTCCTGTAGACCTTTCAAGACTAACTGGACATGCCTGCGATGCTACTCCAAGGTATCTGAAAATATAAGAATGTCATTGAGATAAGCAACAACAAATCGATCCAAGAAATCTCAAAAAAGTCATTAATGAAGTGTTGCAAGGTGTCAGTGGCATTGCTAAGGCCGAAAGGCATAGCCGGGTATTCAAAATGTCCATATCTAGTTCTAAAGATGGCTTTCCATTCATCTCGCGGGCGAATTTGTATGAGATTATAAGCCTCTCTTAGAGCAAGTTTGGTAAAAATCTTGGCAGAGCACAGCCTCTCCAGCAACTCCAGAATTAAGGGGCGTGGTTAGTGATTTTTAATGCTAATCTTATTTATTTCTCTGTAATCAATACAAAGTCCTTCTTTTTTACAAAAAACAAGGGTAGAAGGTTGAATTAAGCCTTTCTCTAAATTTTCACCTAGGTATTCCTTTAGTTCTTTCAATTTTGGTTCATAAAGATTGTAAATTCACCCAAACGGAATGGATGCTCCAGGATGCAATTCGATCTGACAGTCATAAGAACAATGAGAAGACAGTTGATCGGCTTTCTTCCTGTTACAGTCCTCACTGAACTGCTGGTTTTGAGGTGGTTGTTTATCATAATTCTGAAGATAATTCTTGGATACTTGAATTTGTTTGAGAACAGATAAATTAGTATGGCAATTGTTGTTATAGTTCTCAGATGGAAAAGTAATGGTCCTCTATGCCCAGTTGACAGACTTGCCATGGATTAAAAACCAGGGAATTCCTAGAATAACTAGGAATTTTAAAGAGTAATATGAAAACTAACCGCTTCATGATGATTTGGTTCAATTGTCTCGTGAGTTAACAAGTCCAGAATATAAAGATGATCCATCCACAGTTTCAATATCGATTGGCATGGACTTAGTCCTACTTGCAATGTTGTTATCAAGTGTGAATTGTAAGTCCATGAAATTTCCTCCTGCTCCAGAATCTAACATGGCAGAGCATTATATTTTGTGGCTTCCAATTATGATCTGTGTGGGAACCACAAAATGAGACGATGGTGATTGCTCTTTGTCATTATCTTGCATTACAGATGAGATGGTTTGCATAACCAGATTTTGGTATTCAAAAAGGTCTATATCAGTTGCAGTGTTGGCATTTGTGAAGGCTATAGTCCTTTTATTAGGACAGTTAATGGCAAAATGTCCAGAGCCCCACAATAGAGGCATACATTTTCTGTATGTTACCTCTCCTTCTCTATTGCAGAGAGGTTTTCGAATTACATCAATTTGCATAGGGTCAGGCACACTTTCCATTTCCTGTTGGTGTTTTAATGCTGATTGAGTAAAGGAGTAGTTAGGGTAGTTTACAAATACTCAGTCTTTCCTTGTTCGGTGAGTCTGTAAGCAATTTGGATGCACAATTGAATAAAGTCCTCTAACTTATCTGGGGTCTCAATTTCATCCAAAAAACTGATGTGGCGTTCCCCTAATTTTAATAACCAGCAAAGGCAAAGCAGACTGATGTGGGCTGATATTAATAGTCTAGTAAGGGGCAATGGATATTGCACTGTGTCTCTTTAATACTACAATACTAAAGGCTTCCATGGTGACAGACATAGTTCTGTCTTAACTATCTTATTTTAGTACTCTATGTTCCTTCACTCTCACCTGCTAGTATGCAGAATATAGCTATATTAACTTATTAATAAAATAATATATTGTATATTTCACTTAAGTTGTAGTGTTAAATGCGCTTTATTTAGTTTTTTGCATCACTTTGGGTATATAAACATTATGGTCTTTTCCTGCGGTAACTGTCCATTGGTGGTTCCTCTGTATTCTACTTGGATCTGGACTTTCATACATAATTGCTTGTTACCTTTCTTCTTTTTAAATACCTCTCCATCTCCAGCCGGTCAGGCTTGGTTCCTGGATGGTGCGCATGCGCTCAACCCCTCCCCCTACACACTTCCGGATGCGCTCCACCACCAGACCGCTTACGGTCCAGTGTGCATTCCGGGGAGCGCATTTCCGAAAGTGACGTTATTCTAGGGGAATGAGGCATTTTCATGCGCCGATAGTATCCGGCGATCCAATCATATGCATACATGTGGTCACACCTCTCTCTCACTTTTCTATTGGTGCCAGCTCACTTAAAACTCTCGTATCCATCCATCCATCCATCCACCCTAAACATGCCTCTGGAAGACGCTGGATGTGAAATGTGCGTTGGGGTGAGGAGGGATGCTGTGGTCTCCCTGCGGCTGTGCTCTACACAACTACACTGCTACTCTGGTAATATGTATTGTTTATATTATCTTTGTTTACGTACTGTTATAGCCTTCACTTAGTCAGGCAGCGTACGCAGTTTGTATACTTAAAAATTCTCTTAGGATCTTACTTGATTTGATTTATAGCTATTGAGCTATTTGAATATCTATATGTAATTGATAATAAATATGTTGGATTTTGTAACACAGCCCAGTGCCCCACCTAGTTAAGCCGTTCTTGTTTTTCTATCAAATTTTTTTAAATGTGTATTCTGATTTTTTTTAACAATTATTAATAAAGTATTGATATTTTATTCATTTTCCTGACCTCTTTGCTTGGCAATCTTGTATGTTACTGAAAACTGTGATTATCTGATGTTAAGTGCCAGTCACTGTTTCAATAATTGGAAACCCTTTAGACTTAAGGTACCTTCACACATAACGATATTGTTAACGATATCGTTGCTTTTTGTGACGTAGCAACGATATCGTTAAGGAAATCGTTCTGTGTGACAGCGACCAACGATCAGGCCCCTGCTGGGAGATCGTTGGTCGCTGAGGAAAGTCCAGAACTTTATTTCGTCGCTGGACTCCCTGCAGACATCGCTGGATCGGCGTGTGTGACACCGATCCAGCGATGTCTTCACTGGTAACCAGGGTAAACATCGGGTTACTAAGTGCAGGGCCGCGCTTAGTAACCCGATGTTTACCCTGGTTACCAGCGTAAAAGTAAAAAAAACTAACACTACATACTTACCTACCGCTGTCTGTCCCCGGCGCTCTGCTTCTCTGCACTCCTCCTGCACTGGCTGTGAGCGTCGGTCAGCCGGAAAACAGAGCGGTGACGTCACCGCTCTGCTTTCCGGCCGCTGTGCTCACAGTCAGTGCAGGAGGAGTGCAGAGAAGCAGAGCGCCGGGGACAGACAGCGGTAGGTAAGTATGTAGTGTTTGTTTTTTTTTTACTTTTACGCTGGTAACCAGGGTAAACATCGGGTTACTAAGCGCGGCCCTGCGCTTAGTAACCCGATGTTTACCCTGGTTACCCGGGGACCTCGGGATCGTTGGTCGCTGGAGAGCTGTCTGTGTGACAGCTCTCCAGCGACAAAACAGCGACGCTGCAGCGATCGACATCGTTGTCGGTATCGCTGCAGCGTCGCTGAGTGTGAAGGTACCTTTACCTTAGTCTGGGACTAGACCTCCCAGACTAAGAATATCAGCTCTCAGCCACCCCAGAAATTGTGCATCCATTAGATGTGCAAATTCTGGTGCTTAGCCTCCGCTCTTCCCACTTGACCTGGTGCAGTGACAAATGGGGTAATAGTATTGGGGCTGATGTCAGCTTTGTATTGTCAGCTGACATCGAGTCCAGGGGTTAGTAATGGAGATGCATCTATAATACACCCTTATTACTAACCCAATAGTCAAATGTAATAAAGATTAAATTGTATTTTGTACTGCTTTTCAGTACAAATGGGGCTGCCAGATACTGATGGCATATGTTTACTCTTTATAGTCTGTGGACGTGCCAATGTAAATGCGAGGAGATTTTCCCAGAATAAATCTGCTGATTATGCATGACAGATCTAATGTATACTTGGCTTCCGGCTGACCAAACAAACTATAGTAGATTCATATTGACCAAAAAGTTGTGATTTCAAAAATACTGGCCAGCTATCTAAAGGTTATGAGGTCCTCCTTCTGCTCCAATGGAAAATATTAAGAGGTTGGGGGTGTGGATCTTGCAGGGGGATTTAACCCCTTTCTGACCTTGGACGGGATAGTACGTCCAAGGTCAGATCCCCTGCTTTGATAAAGGGCTCCGCGGTGAGCCCGCATCAAAGCCGGGACATGTCAGCTGTTTTGAACAGCTGACATGTGCCCGTAATAGGCGCGGGCAGAATCGCGATCTGCCCGCACCTATTAACTAGTTAAATGCCGCTGTCAATCGCAGACAGTGGCGTTTAACTACCATTTCCGGCCGGGCGGCCGGAAATGACGTCATCGCCGACCCCCGTCACATGATCGTGGGTCGGCGATGCTTCAGAATAGTAACCATAGTGGTCCTTGAGACCTCTATGGTTACTGATCCTCGGCAGCTGTGAGCGCCACCTTGTGGTTGGCACTCAGCACACCTGCAATTCTGCTACATAGCAGCGATCTGATGATCGCTGCTATGTAGCAGAGCCGATCGTGCTATGCCTGCATGGCAAAAGTAAAAAAAAAAAAAAGTAAAAAAAAAATGTGAAAAAATAAAAAAAAATAAAAGTTTAAATCACCCCCCTTTCGCCCCAATCAAAATAAATGAATAAAAACAAAAATCAAATCTACACATATTTGGTATCGCCGCGCTCAGAATCGCCCGATCTATCAATTAAAAAAAGCATTAACCTGATCACTAAACGGCGTAGCGAGAAAAAAAGCGAAACGCCAGAATTACGTTTTTTTGGTCGCCGCGACATTGAATTAAAATGCAATAACGGGCGATCAAAAGAACGTATCAGCACCAAAATGCTATAATTAAAAACGTCATCTCGGCACGCAAAAAATAAGCCCTCAACCGATCCCAGATCATGAAAAATGGAGACGCTACGGGTATCGGAAAATGGCACAATTTATTTATTTTTTTAGCAAAGTTTGGAATTTTTTTTCACCACTTAGGTAAAAAATAACCTAGTCATGTTAGGTGTCCATGAACTCGTACTGACCTGGAGAATCATAATGGCAGGTCAGTTTTAGCATTTAGTGAACCTAGCAAAAAAGCCAAACAAAAAACAAGTGTGGGATTGCACTTTTTTTGCAATTTCACCGCACTTGGAATTTTTTTCCTGTTTTCTAGTACACGACATGCTAAAATGATGTCGTTCAAAAGTACAACTTGTCCCGCAAAAAATAAGCCCTCACATGGCCAAATTGACGGAAAAATAAAAAAGTTATGACTCTGGGAAGGAGAGGAGTGAAAAACGAACACGGAAAAACGAAAAATCCCAAGGTCATGAAGGGGTTAAACATGTCCCCTCCTTTTTGAAAGAAAGTGTCTGCTGCTTGCTCCTCTCTAACTATACAGAACACATGCACACTAAGCCAAGCGTGCAATTGTATGAAGGAGTCGGAAGAAATTTTTGGTATCTGCAAAATTGTAATAACAGGCAATCAAAACATCATATCTACCCAAAAATAGTATCCATAAAAATGTCAGCTCGGGGCACAAATAAGCCCTCAAATGGCTATATTGACAGAAATATTAAAAAGTTATGGCTCTTGGAAAAAGTGGAAACAAATGTTGGAAACTTGGGCTGAAAGGTGGCAGATGAGGTTTAACAATGATAAATGTAAGGTTATACACATGGGAAGAAGGAATCAATATCACCATTACACACTGAACGGGAAACCATTGGGTAAATCTGACAGGGAGAAGGACTTGGGGATCCTAGTTAATGATAAACTTACCTGGAGCAGCCAGTGCCAGGCAACAGCTGCCAAGGCAAACCGGATCATGGGGTGCATTAAAAAAGGTCTGGATACACATGATGAGAGCATTATACTGCCTCTGTACAAATCCCTAGTTGGACCGCACATGGAGTACTGTGTCCAGTTTTGGGCACCGGTGCTCAGGAAGGATATAATGGAACTAGAGAGAGTACAAAGGAGGGCAACAAAATTAATAAAGGGGATGGGAGATCTACAATGCCCAGATAGATTAGCGAAATTAGGATTATTTAGTCTAGAAAAAAGACGACTGAGGGGCGATCTAATAACCATGTATACGTATATAAGGGGACAATAGAAATATCTCGCTGAGGATCTGTTTATACCAAGGAAGGTGACGGGCACAAGAGGGCATTTTTTGCGTCTGGAGGAGAGAAGGTTTTTCCACCAACATAGAAGAGGATTCTTTACTATTAGGGCAGTGAGAATCTGGAATTGCTTGCCTGAGGAGGTGGTGATGGCGAACTCAGTCGAGGGGTTCAAGAGAGGCCTGGATGTCTTCCTGGAGCAGAACAATATTGTATCATACAATTATTAGGTTCTGTAGAAGGACGTAGATCTGGGGATTTATTATGATGGAATATAGGCTGAACTGGATGGACAAATGTCTTTTTTCGGCCTTACTAACTATGTTACTATGTTACTATGTAAAATGCCCAGGGTGTGATTGGTTCAATTGTTTGCTATATTTTAGCTTAAAAAGTTGCAAATTCCCTTGGAATGTAAAAAAAAAAAAAAAAAAAATCAATCGTACATAAAACCACTTCAGGGCTACGTTCCTACACTGAACTTTTGGTGAGTTTTTGATGTTGCTGATTTTCAAAAAAATGCAAGTAACCTGTCATACCTAAAGGGTGCAGAAAATCTGCAACATCAAAAGCTCATCAAGAAGCTCATCGTGGGAGCTTAACCTAAGTGGAAGTAGTATACATTTGCTCAAAATTTTGTGACTTTTTAAAAAGTTGCACTTCATGAATCAACCACAAACCTCTAAAGCAACAAAAAAACACCCCCACAACAGCAAAACTAAAAAACTCACAAATGTACTGTATAAAATAGATTTTAAAAAGGCACAAATAAAAAAACAGGCAAAAAGGCACAAATATAGAGACCTACAGTGTGATCAATAAATCCATACTGATTACTCGCAAAACAGAATAGGATTTTTGTCTAGAAATTTACTTTGGTTAAACAGCAAGTCTATTCAGAGGAAGAGAACTTGAACTCTAGTGCCATCTATTGGATGTAGTAATCTTAAAAGCCAATATTGACTCTGTAAAGAGCCTTGCCACATCCGCTGACAAAGCTGCATGATGACTGTTTTTTTGCAGGACAATATGTTTTCAGCTATACGATTTTTATTTACATTCGAATGTTTGATCGTGTTTTATTCCACTTTTTGTTTGGCGGTATGAAGAAAAAGTATAATTTTTTTTATACTTTTACAGTGTTCACTGAAGGGGTTAACCGGTGAGACAGTTTTATAGATCGGGTCTTTCTGGATGCAGTGATACCAAATATGTGTACTTTTGTTTTTACATGTATTTATTGGTAAACTATTTTTCTCATCGTTTGGTTTTTTATTTTGTGATTTAAAAAAAACAAAAAAAACCACATTTTTACCATTTTTTAAAACTATATTTTTAATTTTTTACCTTGTTCCAGGATGGGACATCAACTTTCCCTGTCCTGATTGCTGATGTAATGCTCTACAGCCCCAGCATGCAGCACTACATGAGTAACATCACCCACTTTCTCACATAGCGCTATAGGCAAATCACCCCCTTCCCCATGAAGCCCCTCAGCACACATCCCCATGAGTGTAACATCACCCCTTTCCCCATGCAAGCAGCCCCACGCAAGGATCACCCCTTTCCCCATGAAGCCCCCAGCCTGCATCCCCATGAGTGTAAAATAACCCTCTTCCCGATGCAAGCAGCCCCCATGCACCTATCACCCCCTTGCCCACTCGCATAACCTTACCCATTTCACCATGCAGCCCCCAAGCACATAGTCCCATGTGAGTAACATCACCTCCTTTCCCGCGCAGCCCAATATGCATATTACCACCCTCTTCACCACACGTGGAACATCACCCCCTTACCCACGCAGCCTGCCTATCACGCCCTTTTCCACACGTAACAGAAGCCCCCCAGCACACAGCCCCAAACACACAAAATCGCCCCTTTCCCATGCATCCCCATGTACATATAATTACCCCCTTCCCTGTTCAGCCCCCCCAATAAGCAGTCCTATAAAAGTAGCAGCGGTCCCTTCCCTGTGCAACCCTTCAACATATAGCCCTATGTAGAGACATCAACTTATCTGTGCTCCCAAAACACCACCTCAGATCACTCACACTTAGTCCTATGTATAAAAGAGCATTGCTTTATTATGTAGCACCTCAGTCTCCGAATTTGTCCACGAGCCCCATTTCATCACCAGCAGCTACAGAACTACGTTGCTTCCTGGTATCAGGTCTGGGTTCTACTGGAGAAGGCTTCACCCCTTCCTGTGGCTTAATTTTCCTCACAGGAGCAACTTTAGTAATGAACACATGCACAAGAGGGTAGATGCATGAGTTCGGGGGAGTAACTAGAACCCGATGAGCAAACTTTGGACCTGCCCCCATCATGCTGGTCAGATGTATGTGCCCTTGTAGCATTATAAATCCTTTTAAGGACATGCATCTTGCAATCTCCCCATAATTCAGTTATGTCCCGCATCCTGATCTCCTTCCAGAAGTATATATGTACGTCATGCTGGTATACATGTCAGCCAGTCTGGGCCCCTTCCTGGTATACATTTCCTGCATCCTGTGTTACTTCCTGGTACATATGAACCCCAAACTTGGCTTCTACTTGGTAAATATGTCAACCATTCTGGATTCCTTCCTGGTTAATATGTTTCCCATCCTGGGCCCCTTTCTGGTATTTATGCCCCCATCCTGGGTTCCTTTCTTGTATACCTATCCTCCATCCTGGTATATATATCCCTCATCCAGGAATTTATATGCCTCTTTCTAGTGTGTATATATATATATATATATATATATATATATATATATCCCCTATAATGGGTTACTTCATAGTATACAGCTCTGGTAAAAACTAAGAGACCACCACATCAAAACCCTGTCATGGGCAGCCCAATCTCCAGACCTGAACCTCATTGAAAACCTCTGGAATGTAATCAAGAGGATGATGGATAGTCACAAGCCATCAAAGAAGAACTGCTTACATTTTTGCCCCAAGAGCATTGTGAAAGACTGGTGGAAAGCGTGCCAAGACGCATGAAAGCTGTGATTAAAAATCATGGTTATTCCACAAAATATTGATTTCTGAACTCTTCCTGAGTTAAAACTTAAGTATTGTTGTTTCTTAATGATTATGAACTTGTTTTCTTTGCATTATTTGAGGTCTAAAAGCACTGTTTTTTTTTTTTGTTTTTTTTTAAATTTTGACCATTTCTCCTTTTCACAAAAAAAAATACAAAATTTATTACTTGGAAATTCGGAGACATCTTGTCAGAAGTTTATAGAATAAATGATCAGTCTTTCCTGATGAAGGGACCTGCGTAGTCTTGCAATTTACCATCTTTTTAGTTAGCCATTAAAAGGTATCAACCACTGAGGACTCTCACATCTGAATAATTTTAGAATAAATTAACAATTTACATTTTACTCAAAAATGTAAGAGATATATCTACCCCCCCCCCCCCCCCCCCAGTCTGGGCTCCATCCTGGTATATACCCAGGATCCAGGGCTCCTTCCTAGTATATACTGTATGCCACCCAACCTAATATGTACAGTTAGGTCCATATATATTTGGACAGAGACAACATTTTTCTAATTTTGGTTATAGACATTACCACAATGAATTTTAAACAAGACAACTCAGATGCAGTTGAAGTTCAGACTTTCAGCTTTCATTTGAGGGTATCCACATTAAAATTGGATGAAGGGTTTAGGAGTTTCAGCTCCTTAACATGTGCCACCCTGTTTTTAAAAGGACCAAAAGTAATTGGACAATTGACTCCAATGCTATTTCATGGGCAGGTGTGGGCAATCCCTTCGTTCTGTCATTCTCAATTAAGCAGATAAAAGGCCTGGAGTTGATTTGAGGTGTGGTGCTTGCATTTGGAAGGTTTTGCTGTGAAGTAAACATGCGGTCAAAGGAGCTCTCTATGCGGGTAGAAACAAGCCATCCCTAAGCTGAGAAAACAGAAAAAACCCATCCAAGAAATTGCTATAATATTAGGAGTGGCAAAATCTACAGTTTGGTACATCCTGAGAAAGAAAGAAAGCACTGGTGAACTCATCAATGCAAAAAGACCTGGGCGCCCACGGAAGATAACAGTGGTGGATGATCGCAGAATAATCTCCATGGTGAAGAGAAACCCCTTCACAACAGCCAACCAAGTGAACAACACTCTCCAGGAGGTAGGTGTATCAATATCCAAATCTACCATAAAAAGAAGACTGCATGAAAATAAATACAGAGGGTTCACTGCACGGTGCAAGCCACTCATAAGAATCAAGAATAAAAAGGCTAGACTGGACTTTGATAAAAGACATCTAAAAAAGCCAGCACAGTTCTGGAAGAACATTCTTTGGACAGATGAAACAAAGCTCAACCTCTACCAGAATGATGGAAAGAGAAAAGTATGGCGAAGTCGTGGTACAGCTCATGATCCAAAGCATACCACATCATCTGTAAAACACGGTGGAGGCAGTGTGATGGCTTGGGCATGCATGGCTGCCAGTGGCACTGGGTCACTAGTATTTATGGATGATGTGACACAGGACAGAAGCAGCCGAATGAATTCTGAGGTATTCAGAGCCATACTGAGTGCTCAGATCCAGCCAAATGCAGCCAAACTGATTGTCCATCTGTAGTATGAAACGACGACCAATGACCCAAAACATAATGCCAAAGCAACCCAGGAGTTTATTAAAGCAAAGAAGTGGAATATTCTTGAATGGCCAAGTCAGTCACCTGATCTCAACCCAATTGAGCATGCATTTCACTTGTTAAAGTCTAAACTTCAGACAGAGATGCCCACAAACAAACAGCAACTGGAAACCACCACAGTGAAGGCCTGGCAGAGCATCAAAAAGGAGGAAACACAGCGTCTGGTGATGTCCATGAGTTCAAGACTTCAGGCAGTCATTGCCAAAAAAGGGTTTTCAATCAAGTACTAAAAATGAACATTTTATTTAAAATTATTGAATCTGTCCAATTACTTTTGGTCCATTTAAAAACAGGGTGGTACATGTTAAAGAGCTGAAATTCCTAAACCCTTCATCCAATTTTAATGTGGATGCCCTCAAATGAAAGCTGAAAGTCTGAACTTCAACTGCATCTGAATTGTTTTGTTTAAAATTCATTGTGGCAATGTCTAGAACCAAAATTAGAAAAATGTTGTCTCTGTCCAAAAATATATGGACCTAACTGTATGCACCCCATCCTATGTTCCTTCCCGGATATATACCGTATGTCCCCTATCCTGGTATACATGCTCCCATCCTTGTATATATGTCCTCATCCTGTCCTGAGTTCCTTCCTTGTATACTGTATAATGTCCCCCATTCTGGGCCCCTTCCTGGTATATATGCTCCAGTTCTCTAACACATAAAAAGGCTCACAATCTAAATTCCTTATCAGTATATCTTTAGAGTGTGGATGGAAACCGGAGAACCCGGAGGAAGACCACATAAACATGTTAATTTCTGTGAAGCAACAGAAGGGTTAAGAAACTTCCTACATGCAGTTTTTAATACTTTGAGGGGTACAGTTTTTAAAATCGTATTCCTTTTAGGGGTTTTCTGACATATAGGTCCATAAAGTAAATTCAAAGTTTTATAGGTCGGCAATAAAATGGATTTTTTTACATCTTGTTAAAAAAGGAAAATGTTCTTTTTAACCCATCTAACATCCTCAAAAAATAAAATGACATTTGAGAAACATTCCCAGCATAACACAGATATATGGGAAATCCTATTTATTAACTATTTTGTGCGGTAAGACTTTGTTTTATAAGGACCTAAAAATTGCAATTTTAAAAATTATGCATTTTTCGACATTTTCACCAAATTTTCAATATATTCGCAAATAAACTCAAGACTTATTGATGAAGATTCACCATTATTGTGAAGTAAAAATTTTAATGAAAAAATAGTCTCAAAATCACTGATATGTGTGGAAACATTCCGCGGTTATTATCACATAAAGTGATAATCAGTCAGATTTGAAAAATGGGGCTTGGTCAGGTAGGTGAAAACAGGCTTTGGTGGTAAGGGGTTAAAGAACTTCAGTCTTGGACTAACATAATGAAATGTTATTACAGCATTGCTCCTCATAGAAAAATATTAATTCTATAATGCATTATGAAACGGTTTGTTTCTGTCCAATAAAGGAAATATTTTCTCGTTGTTTTATGGAAGGTCAAACTAGTATCGGCCATTCCTACAATAGCCATTTTCTCTGACTTCTGCTGAATGTACAGTGCGTGTCTATTGCAATCGAGAGCGGGGAGGACACATCTGGCAGCAGCTTATTTCCTGAGAAAATAAAAGATTGGGCATGATGGAATCCAACATTCTTGATTATTCTTTCTGCCAGGTTGCACCCATACAAATATAATTATTGGCTGATCCCATTAAAAGTTAATGTACGAAGCTGCATGAATACAGTTCCCGCATGTGGTTTGCACATGCACATTTCCCTGCCGTGGTTTTTTATTTGCTCTAAATGAGCGCAAACTATTGATGAACGAACGTGCTCGGATAAGGTGTTATCCAAGCACACTTGTGTACTAATACAGTATCTTCGGCGTGCTCGAACACTATATTCGAATCGCCATTGCTGTTCGACAGCCGCAACACAAGCAGGGATTGCCTGTTTGTTGGGCAATCTATGAGACATGCGGCCGCGGCGACTCAAGCATTGTATTTGAGCATGCCGAAGATACTCTATCAGCATACGAGCATGCTCAGATATCACTTTAAACGAACACATTCGCTCATCACTAGCGCAAACCTAACACAAGATTATTTTCACAATTCTGTGAAAGTGAGTCAGGAAAAATAGCTGTTAGGTCGGTTGCTATCTAATGTGTATGACCAGCAGGCACTGTGTCTGACTTTTGAAAGTACTGTTATATTGTTCATGGCACTGGTCAGGGAACCATGGATTGGTCGGATTTATATGTAAAATATATTCTGATTCTTACTGATCAAAGCTCAATAGTGCAAAATCTGGAAACCTTTTTTGTTTCAAAAACCAGTAGACAGGTTCTTTTTACTGGTAAAATAAAAAATGTTAGTGCCTCTTGCCTTTTTTTTTGATTTGTAAAACGTGTTACAAAGCAACAAAAGCAAAAAGTGATCACAATAGATAGATGGATCACAAGATAATTTTTTCTCCTTTTTTTCTCTATGGTAACTGCTAGTGGACCCCTCATGAAAAAAAATTATACTTTTCTTCCAGGACAGGCTCTGGGCTATTGCCTAACATTGTTATATATAACCAATGGAATAACTAGAGTCTGATGGACCTCTAGGAAAATTTTGACCTGGAACCCCCCACATGTTGGTTCGATGTATTTGTCCTTGTAGCGTTCCAAATCCAAAGGACAAAAATGTTGTTCCCCTCCTCCATTATGTAGTAATGTCCCCCATCCTGTACCCCTTCTAGTTATATTTGTCTCCCATCCTGGAATATATGTCCCCCTTGCTGCTAAATATGTCTGTGTGCCACACTAAGCACAGAGAACAGAAAGAGGAGAAGAGAACTGTTTGATGACTTGAGAACTAAAATTGTTGAAACATATCAACAATCTGAAGGTTACAAATCCATCCCCAGAGATCTTGATGTTCCTTTGTCCACGGTGTGCAACATAATCAAGAAGTTTAGAGCCCATGGCACTGTAGCTAATCTCCCTGTACATGGACAACAGAGGAAAAATCAATGAAAGGTTTAACACAGGATTTTTGGGATGGTGGATAAGCAGCCTCCATCAAGTTCCATAGAAATTCAAGCAGTCCTACAGGCTCAGGGTGCATCAGTTTCAGCGTGAACTATTCATTGACATTTGAATGAAATGAAACGCTGTGGCAGGACACCCAGGGGGACCGCACTGCTGACACAGAGACATTAAAAAAGAGCTAGGCTAAAGTTTGCCAAAATGTATGTGAGTAACCAAAATCCTTCTGGGAAACTGTCTTGTGGAAAGATGAGACCAAAATAAAGTTTTTGGTAAAGCACATCATTCTATGGTTTACTGAAAACTGAATGAGTCCTAGAAATAAAAGAATACAGTACCTACAGTAGTCAAATATGGTGGAGGATCAAATGTTTTGGGGTTGTTTTGCTTCCTCTGGGTCCCTTGACTAAGTGCAAGGCATCATGAAATCTGAAGATTACTAAAGTATTTTGGGTAGCAATGTAGTGCCCAGTGTCAGAAAGCTGGGTTTGTGTCCTAGCTCATGAGCGTTCCAGCAGATCAATTACCCCAAACATACTTCGAGAAGCACTGGGTTGAAACAAAGCGCTGGAGAGTTCTGAAGTGGCCATTAATGAGTCTGGATCTAAGTCCCATCGAACACCTGTGGAAAAATCTTAAAATTGCAATTAGGAGAAAGCACCCACAAATTAGAGAAAAAGAAGAGTGGTCCAAAATTCCAGTTGAGAGGTGTAAGAAGCTGGTTGATACTTATAGGAAGCGATTGATTGCAGTTATATATTCCAAAGGGTATGCAACCAAATATTAAGCTGAGGGTGCCAACAATTTTTTCCGACCCATTTTGAGAGTTTTGTGTGAAATTATGTCCAAATTACCTCTTTTTTTTCCTCAGTTTTTTTGTGTTGTTCCTATACACAGAAAGGAAATAAACGTGTGTAACAAAACATTTCAGCCATGACTTTATATGTCCTCTGTTCTGCTACTGTTCTTTAAAACATGAAAAGATATGCAATTATCTTTCACAGTCCCTGGGAGGCAAAAACAAATGCATGTACAACACCTTCAAGCGGACCCAAAAGATGTCAAAACACATGAAATTAGGTGGAGACACCAGAAAAGCGGCCTAAATTCACTTCACCGTACAAATTGTAGCATGGCACGGCAGCAATCAGCCACTTGAGGTATGGGCCAGCATTTACAGCTTTCAGTTGAACGTCAAAGTAAGACGAGGTGGGTGACGGATTGGTGTAGGCCTGATGTGCTGGAAGCATTGATACCACAGCTCAACTGTTTTCAACTGCTTTCATGCTCAGCCACACTCCGGTGGCACAAATATCTGTTTCACAGACTAGTATTGTCAGAAAAATCTAAGGATATTAGTAATATGGGTAGTTGACTCAAAGGAAGTGGAGGTCTTAGGCTAGGTTCCCATTGCGTTAATGGGACCGTGCTAACGGACAGCGTTGCATGGCGAAATTAATGCCGTGCAACGCATCCATTAGCGCGCCCATTAACAGCAATGGGGACGCGCATCACTAGCACGTGCCATTTTCGGCACGCGCTAGCGATGTGCCGGTGTTTTGTGGCGCGCCACGGACGCTGCTTGCAGCGTCCGAGACGCGCCCGCGGTCCGTTCCCCGCTCTCGCAGATCGCGACCCCTTTATATCACATTGCGGTAGCGCAATCTGCTAGCGCTAGGCGCTAAACGGATTGCACTAACGCAATCTGAACCTAGCCTTACGGTCTCGGAGGCCTACTGCTACAGGCAACACACAAGATGGAGACCCAACCAGGAGTCTACACAGTTACCAAAATTATTGGTAGACACCACTGAAATGGCATCAATTTTACCACAGAGCAAACAGTGTAATAGAGAACAATATCTCTTTCGCTACAGCCAGCTCAGCAGATGGGGAGACACAATCAGGACTCTTCGCATTTCCAAAAATTATTGGCAGACACCACCAAAGTGGCATAAATTTCACTATATTAGAAATAGCATAATAGGGACCGACAGATCTTCCACTACACTCAACCCAGCAAATGGACACCCAACCAGGAGTGTTCATATTTACAGAAATTAGTTTGCAGACATCTCCAAAATGGCATCAATTTCATCACAGTAGAAATAGTATCATAGGGACTGACATCTCTTCCACTACAGCCAACCCATCACATGGACACCCAACCAGGAGTCTTCACATTTCCAAATATTAGGGCCTGACTCCACTGAAGTAGCATCAATTTCACAAGAGTAGAAATAGTATCATAGGGACCAACACATCTTCTCTACAGCCAACCCAGCAGATGTAAACCAACTGTGACTGGTAGATGTTAACATAAATTTGTGTTAACATCTGCAACAGCTGCAGCAACATCAGGCACAGAAGTGTTGTGAATTTGCTTTTTGGCTCCCTCTAGTGGTTACTAGTTTTTTGACTCTGGTTTTTCTGTCTTTCCTTTTATCCGCACCTGGGTCGTTGGTTAGGGGCGTTGCTTTATAAGCTCCCTGGACACTCAGTTCTATGCCTGGCAACGTAGTTATCAGAGCTAATCTGCTGTGCTCTTGTCTACTGATCCTGGTCCGGTTATTCAGCTAAGTCATTTACTTTGCTTTTTGCTATTTGTTTTTGGTTTTGTATTTTTGTCCAGCTTGTTCCTAATCTGTATCCTGACTTTTGCTGGAAGCTCTAGGGCGCTGGTGTTCTCCCCCCGGACCGTTAGACGGTTCGGGGGTTCTTGAATTTCCAGTGTGGATTTTTGATAGGGTTTTTTGTTGACCATATAAGTTACCTTTCTATATTCTGCTATTAGTTAGCGGGCCTCTCTGTGCTAAACCTGGTTCATTTCTGTGTTTGTCATTTCCTCTTACCTCACCGTTATTATTTGTGGGGGGCTTCTATCCTGCTTTGGGGTCCCTTTCTCTGGAGGCAAGAGAGGTCTTTGTTTTCCTCTACTAGGGGTATTTAGATTCTCCGGCTGGCGCGAGTCATCTAGGATCAACGTAGGTATGACCCCCGGCTACTTCTAGTGTTGGCGTTAGGAGTAGATATATGGTCAACCCAGTTACCACTGCCCTATGAGCTGGATTTTTGTATCTTGCAGACTTCCACGTTCCTCTGAGACCCTCGCCATTGGGGTCATAACAGTTTGCCAGGCCTATATTAAATGTTTAATGCATTGCAAAAGAGGGATTATAAGAAAGAAGATTCTGAGTTTTTTTTTTCTCCTCTCTCATTTTTTTTTTTTTTTTCTTCATCCCCTTTACCTCAGAGTGGCTTATGCTTGCTGCAGACATGAATGTCCAGACCTTGATTACAAGTGTGGACCAGCTGGCTACTCGTGTGCAGGGCATACAAGATTATGTTATCAGAAGTCCTGGGTCAGAACCTAAGATACCGATTCCTGAACTGTTTTCCGGAGACAGGTTTAAGTTTAGGAATTTCAAGAATAATTGTAAATTGTTTTTGTCCCTGAGACCCTGTTCATCTGGAGACTCCGCTCAGCAAGTAAAAATTGTTATTTCGTTCTTACGGGGTGACCCTCAAGATTGGGCTTTTTCGCTGGCGCCAGGAGATCCGGCATTGGCTGATATTGATGCGTTTTTTCTGGCGCTCGGTTTACTTTATGAGGAACCCAATCTTGAGATTCAGGCAGAAAAGGCCCTGCTGGCTATGTCTCAGGGGCAGGACGAGGCTGAAGTGTATTGCCAAAAATTTCGGAAATGGTCCGTGCTGACACATTGGAACGACTGTGCACTGGCCGCTAATTTTAGAAATGGTCTTTCTGATGCCATTAAAGATGTTATGGTGGGTTTTCCCATTCCCACAGGTCTGAATGATGCTATGGCACTGGCTATTCAAATTGACCGGCGATTGCGGGAGCGCAAGACCGCAAATTCCCTCATGGTGTTGTCTGAACAGACACCTAATTCGGTGCAATGTGATAGAAAAACCGCAAATTCCCTCATGGTGTTGTCTGAACAGACACCTGATTTAATGCAATGTGATAGAATCCTGACCAGAAATGAGCGGAAAATTCATAGACGCCGGAATGGCTTGTGCTACTACTGTGGTGATTCTACACATGTTATCTCAGCATGCTCTAAACGTATAGCTAAGGTTGTTGGTCCGGTCACCGCTGGAAATTTGCAACCTAAATTTATTCTGTCTGTAACTTTGATTTGCTCACTGTCGTCTTATCCTGTCATGGCGTTTGTAGATTCAGGTGCTGCCCTGAGTCTTATGGATCTGTCATTTGCTAAGCGCTGTGGTTTTACTCTTGAACCATTAGAAAATCCTATTCCTCTTAGGGGTATTGATGCTACGCCATTGGCAGCAAATAAACCGCAGTATTGGACACAGGTTACCATGTGCATGACTCCTGAACACCGCGAGGTGATACGTTTTCTTGTTTTACATAAAATGCATGATTTGGTTGTTTTAGGGCTGCCATGGTTACAGACCCATAATCCCGTCCTGGACTGGAAGGCTATGTCAGTTTCTAGTTGGGGCTGTCGTGGTATTCATGGGGATATCCTGCCTGTGTCTATTGCTTCTTCTACGCCTTCGGAAGTTCCGGAGTATTTGTCTGATTATCAGGATGTCTTTAGCGAGTCCAGGTCCAGTGCATTGCCTCCTCATAGGGACTGTGACTGTGCTATAGATTTGATTCCAGGCAGTAAATTTCCTAAGGGAAGACTCTTTAATCTGTCGGTACCTGAACATACCGCTATGCGTTCGTATATCAAGGAGTCTTTGGAGAAAGGACATATTCGTCCGTCTTCTTCCCCTCTTGGTGCAGGATTCTTTTTTGTGGCTAAAAAGGACGGATCTTTGAGGCCTTGTATTGATTATCGGCTTTTAAATAAGATCACTGTCAAATTTCAGTATCCTCTGCCGCTGTTGTCTGACTTGTTTGCCCGAATTAAAGGTGCCAAGTGGTTCACCAAGATAGACCTTCGTGGTGCGTACAACCTTGTGCGCATTAAGCAAGGTGATGAATGGAAAACCGCATTCAATACGCCCGAAGGTCATTTTGAGTACTTGGTGATGCCTTTTGGGCTCTCCAATGCGCCTTCAGTTTTTCAGTCCTTTATGCATGACATTTTCCGGAAGTATCTGGATAAATTTTTGATCGTTTATCTGGATGATATTTTGGTTTTTTCTGATGATTGGGACTCGCATGTGGAGCAGGTCAGGTTGGTCTTTAAAATTTTGCGTGAAAATTCTTTGTTTGTCAAAGGCTCAAAGTGTCTCTTTGGTGTACAGAAGGTTCCCTTTTTGGGGTTTATTTTTTCCCCTTCTGCTGTGGAGATGGACCCGGTCAAGGTCCGAGCTATTCTTGATTGGACTCAGCCCTCGTCAGTTAAGAGTCTTCAGAAGTTCTTGGGTTTCGCTAACTTCTACCGTCGTTTTATCGCTAATTTTTCTAGCGTTGTGAAACCTTTGACGGATATGACCAAGAAGGGCTCCGATGTAGCTAACTGGGCTCCTGCTGCCGTGGAGGCTTTCCAGGAGTTGAAACGCCGGTTTACTTCGGCGCCTGTTTTGTGCCAGCCCGATGTCTCACTTCCCTTTCAGGTTGAGGTGGATGCTTCGGAGATTGGAGCAGGGGCCGTTTTGTCGCAGAGAGGCCCTGGTTGCTCTGTTATGAAACCTTGTGCCTTTTTCTCTAGGAAGTTTTCGCCTGCCGAGCGAAATTATGATGTGGGCAATCGGGAGTTGTTGGCCATGAAGTGGGCATTTGAGGAGTGGCGTCATTGGCTCGAGGGTGCTAAGCATCGTGTGGTGGTCTTGACTGATCACAAAAATCTGATGTATCTCGAGTCTGCTAAACGCCTTAATCCGAGACAGGCCCGCTGGTCATTGTTTTTCTCCCGCTTTGATTTTGTTGTCTCGTATTTACCAGGTTCAAAGAATGTGAAGGCCGATGCTCTTTCTAGGAGCTTTGTGCCTGATGCTCCTGGAGTCGCTGATCCTGTTGGTATTCTTAAGGATGGAGTTATCTTATCAGCTATTTCTCCGGATCTGCGACGTGTGTTGCAGAGATTTCAAGCTGATAGGCCTGAGTCTTGTCCACCTGACAGACTGTTTGTTCCGGATAAGTGGACCAGCAGAGTCATTTCCGAGGTTCATTCCTCGGTGTTGGCAGGTCACCCGGGAATTTTTGGCACCAGAGATCTGGTGGCCAGGTCCTTTTGGTGGCCTTCTTTGTCAAGGGATGTGCGGTCATTTGTGCAGTCCTGTGGGACTTGTGCTAGAGCTAAGCCTTGCTGTTCTCGTGCCAGCGGGTTGCTCTTGCCCTTGCCTGTCCCGAAGAGACCTTGGACACATATCTCCATGGATTTCATTTCTGATCTTCCGCTATCTCAGGGCATGTCTGTTATCTGGGTGATATGTGATCGCTTCTCCAAGATGGTCCATTTGGTTCCTTTGCCTAAGCTGCCTTCCTCTTCCGATCTGGTTCCTGTGTTTTTCCAGAACGTGGTTCGTTTGCACGGCATCCCTGAGAATATTGTGTCAGATAGAGGATCCCAGTTCGTTTCCAGGTTCTGGCGATCCTTTTGTAGTAGGATGGGCATTGATTTGTCGTTTTCCTCTGCTTTCCATCCTCAGACTAATGGACAGACGGAGCGAACCAATCAGACTTTGGAGGCTTATTTGAGGTGTTTTGTCTCTGCTGATCAGGACGATTGGGTGACATTCTTGCCGTTGGCTGAGTTTGCCCTTAATAATCGGGCTAGTTCCGCCACCTTGGTTTCGCCTTTTTTCTGCAACACTGGTTTCCATCCTCGCTTTTCTTCAGGTCATGTGGAGTCTTCTGACTGTCCTGGGGTGGATTCTGTGGTGGATAGGTTGCAGCGGATCTGGAATCATGTGGTGGACAACTTGAAGTTGTCACAGGAGAGGGCTCAGCGCTTTGCCAACCGCCGCCGCGGTGTGGGTCCCCGACTACGCGTTGGGGATTTGGTATGGCTTTCTTCCCGCTTTGTTCCTATGAAGGTCTCCTCTCCCAAATTTAAACCTCGTTTTATTGGTCCTTACAAGATATTGGAAATCCTTAATCCTGTATCTTTTCGTCTGGATCTTCCTGTGTCGTTTGCTATTCACAATGTATTTCATAGGTCCTTGTTGCGGCGGTACGTTGTGCCTGTAGTTCCTTCTGCTGAGCCTCCTGCTCCGGTGTTGGTTGAGGGCGAGTTGGAGTACGTGGTGGAGAAGATCTTGGATTCTCGCCTCTCCAGGCGAAGACTTCAGTACCTGGTCAAGTGGAAGGGCTATGGTCAGGAGGATAATTCCTGGGTGGTCGCCTCTGATGTTCATGCGGCCGATTTAGTTCGTGCCTTTCATGCCGCTCATCCTGATCGCCCTGGTGGTCGTGGTGAGGGTTCGGTGACCCCTCACTAAGGGGGGGGTACTGTTGTGAATTTGCTTTTTGGCTCCCTCTAGTGGTTACTAGTTTTTTGACTCTGGTTTTTCTGTCTTTCCTTTTATCCGCACCTGGGTCGTTGGTTAGGGGCGTTGCTTTATAAGCTCCCTGGACACTCAGTTCTATGCCTGGCAACGTAGTTATCAGAGCTAATCTGCTGTGCTCTTGTCTACTGATCCTGGTCCGGTTATTCAGCTAAGTCATTTACTTTGCTTTTTGCTATTTGTTTTTGGTTTTGTATTTTTGTCCAGCTTGTTCCTAATCTGTATCCTGACTTTTGCTGGAAGCTCTAGGGCGCTGGTGTTCTCCCCCCGGACCGTTAGACGGTTCGGGGGTTCTTGAATTTCCAGTGTGGATTTTTGATAGGGTTTTTTGTTGACCATATAAGTTACCTTTCTATATTCTGCTATTAGTTAGCGGGCCTCTCTGTGCTAAACCTGGTTCATTTCTGTGTTTGTCATTTCCTCTTACCTCACCGTTATTATTTGTGGGGGGCTTCTATCCTGCTTTGGGGTCCCTTTCTCTGGAGGCAAGAGAGGTCTTTGTTTTCCTCTACTAGGGGTATTTAGATTCTCCGGCTGGCGCGAGTCATCTAGGATCAACGTAGGTATGACCCCCGGCTACTTCTAGTGTTGGCGTTAGGAGTAGATATATGGTCAACCCAGTTACCACTGCCCTATGAGCTGGATTTTTGTATCTTGCAGACTTCCACGTTCCTCTGAGACCCTCGCCATTGGGGTCATAACACAGAAGCCACCCAAAGATATCACAGAGTGCAGTTATGTGAGATTAATGCAGCACACTTGAGAATGCAACATCGCCTAGTCTGTACAGTCTGCAAAAGTCCTTTGAGAACCATGACTTGTTCATCTTGATGAAAGTTAGGTGGTCAGCGCTGGCTGCCGGACTTGATAAAACCTCCAAGGCGTGTAAGGCGAGCTCAGGTCACTCATCCACTTTGGAAGACCAAAATGTGAAAGGGTCTAAACCCTCCCTGATGGTATTGATATTCAGTTCTAGATACTCCTACACCATCCTCTCCATTTGTTCACCATGTTGAAGGCTATGTGCACACGTCCGTAATTGCCGCGGAAATTTCCGCGGCAATTCTGGAACTCCTTACCGCGGGAAAAATGCATGCAGAATTGGCATGCGTTTTCCCGCTAAAGACTAGCGTTTTACAAGCTTAATTAGCAGAATGTTAGCGTTTTTCAAGTGATCTGTAGCATCGCTTGGAAAACTGATTGACAGATTGGTCACACTTGTCAAACATAGTGTTTGACAAGTGTGACCAACTTTTTTCTATTGATGCTGCCTATGCAACACCAATAGTAAAAAGATATAATATTAAAAATAATAATAATTTAAAAAAAAATTGTGACATTCTCACCTTCCGGGGTCCCCCGCAGCATTCCCGATGCTCGCAATGCTCCCGTTCCCAGTAATGCATTGCGAGAATGACCTGTGATAACGTAGCAGTCTCGCAGGTCATTGCCGCAAGGCATTATTGGGAACGGGAGCATCGCGAGGAACGGGAAGACTGCTGGCGAAGCCGGAAGGTGAGAATATCACGATTTTTTATTTTAATTCTTTTTTTTTTTTTATCAATTATATGGTACCCAGGGCCTGGAGGAGAGTCTCCTCTCCTCCACCCTGGGTACCAACCGCACTTGATCAGCTTACTTCCTGCATGGTGGGCATAGCCCCATGTGGGAATTAAGTGGACCAATGCATTCCTATGTGTGTGGAACCCCCGCGACAAAAAATGAATATGCTGCGTTTTTTTTCCGGAATGCGATTCCACCACGGAAAAAAACGCAGCATATAAACAAAAATTGCGGATTGCATTCTAAATAGGATGCTTAATGTATGCATTTTTTTTCACGGTTTTATTGCGTTTTTATAGCGAAAAACTGCAAAAAAAACCTCAAAATTATGAGCGTATGCACACAGCTTAAGACCTGGACTCTGTTGTACTGGTGCACGAGCTGGTCTAAAAAAAAAAAAAAAAAAGTGTCACACGACTCACAGAAATTGCTTCTACTACTTACAATACTGCAGCTGCTGCTAATGTTTGTGTTGACGAATTGACAAGCCGGAGGTTGGAAGTTGACTCTAGAGCTGCGATGCACACTGTGCCTCACTGCTGTCTTGGGGAAAATCTCTCTTAAGGTTGTGTAAAAGTGTGTTTCGATACTCCAGCATTCGTGGGTCCCTTTCCAGGGCGGGAAGCTTCTGACAAAATTCAGATCTAACAGAGTGGCAACCCAGTAGTCGGCACTATTTCTAATCCTAAGTATACTGAGTTCATAGTGCAGCAAGAAGGCACTCATATGTCAGGCTCTTCCATGAGGTCCAAGCACATGCTGTGTTGGTGGTATGATAACACTGCTGCCTGTTTCCTCCGTTCCCTCCTGCCAACCACGAACAACAGAGAGAGGATGAATATTCAGTTCATCTCCTGACACTTGCTTGCCCATCACCTCTTCCTCCTACATTAGTTCCTCGGCTCTTGCACCTTCACTAAAGGTACCGTCACATTAAGCAACGGTGCAGCGATATAGACAATGAGCCGATCGCTGCAGCGTCGCTGTTTAGGTCGCTAGGAGACGTCAAACACCAGCAACAGCAGAACGATGCAGGAGCGATCCAGTGACGTACTTATCGTTCTCGCTGGTTGTTGCTCCATGAAAAAACATTGCAGGCATCGTTGCTTTTGCTGTCAAACATGACGAATCACGCCGACCTGACGACCAAATAAAGTTCAGGACTTTCAGCAACGACCAGCGATGTCACAGCAGGATCCTGATCGCTGCTGTGTGTCAAACACAACGAGATCGCTATCCAGGACGCTGCAATGTTACGGATCGTTGTCGTTTTCATTGGAAAGTTGTTCAGTGTGAAGGTACCTTAACAGTTTGTCTGTTATCACCAGCCCCTCTCGATTGCAGTAATCCACCCTCTCTTGGCACCCGCCTGTGCAAAGACAGTCTTGAACTGGGAGACAATGTTATCCCTTCCGCATCTTCTAAGACTACATCTCCTCTTGCAGGCTATTCAAAGTCTGCTCCAGCATATAGATGACTGGAATAGTAATGCTGATGACAGTGTTGTCAGCGCTAACCATCTTAGTAGCCATTTCGAAACTGTGAAGAAGGGTGCACAGGTCCTTAATCTGTGCCCACTCCGTAAACGTGATATGAACCACGTCCATACTGCGTTGGACCAGGCTATAAGACATGACATACTGCGTGAGGGCTGGTTGCTGCTGCAACATGTGCAGAGTGGAATTCCACCTTGTCACATCGAATATCTTCCTGTTAACTGGCATGGACAAACACCTCAGTATCAATGCAAGTCAATGACCTGAGGGGTGCGAATGGCAGAAGTGAGCACACAGCTTTTTTTTTTCTGCAGCAGCTCACCTAGGCCAGGATAGTGGCAGAGAAAACGCTGTACTACCAGGTTGTGAACGTGAGCCATGCAAGACACGTGTGAGCTTGCTTCACTGTAGGGCCGCAACCAGGTTCGCTATCGGACATGGTATTCCCTTGATGCAGGTTCAGCTGAGACAGCCATTGCTTAAACTCGGCCTGGAGAGCTGTCCATAACCCTTCAGCTGCATGACTGCGATCTCCAAGGCATATAAATTTTAACACTGCCTGATTGTGGAGAGCCCTGGCTGCACAGTATGGAGGTGGTGGGGATTCACTCTGCACTGTTGGAACGTTTGTCTCATTAAGGCAGAGGTGGAGGAGGCAGAAACAGTGAAGCAAGTGTGAAAAATAGTTTTATCCTGCAAGCCTTGGGAATTCCAAGACTTGTGAACCAGCGCCTGCCCCCACATTCACTAGAGTCACACAGTGCCCAGTCGGCGACTTATTCGTCCAAGTGTCTCTGGTGAAATGCACCCTGGCAGACATAGATTTAGTCAAGGAATGGGTGATGTTGTCTGTGACATGCTGGTGTAGTGCATGCACAGCTTTCTTAGAAAAGCTATGTCGACTGGGGGACTGCGACTACAATCGTCTTTCGGAAACTATCTGTATCAACCAGGCGGAAAGGCAGTTTTTTCGTGGCCAACAGATTGGAGATAGTGGAGTTCAACCTTTTAGCTTTGTCATGCATTGGAGGAAACAATCTTTTACGTGACCACAACTGCGGGACCATGGGCTGGCTGCAGTGCTGAGAGAGGGCAGAGTACTGTGAGCCGGACAAACTGATGGACCGTGAGGGAGGTACAGGCGGAGATTTTATGGTGGATTTTTAAGGCTGTGGTGTGCTCATTCTCTGATATCGGTCAAAAACAGCAGGTACGTTTGCTTCCATTACAGCTGATGGTGGGCTCTTTGTGAGCATGACTGAAGCGGGTAAAGAACCCGAGGTTCTGCGGTCCGAGACCTGTGTCACAATATTTGACACGGTAACAGAGGAGGAGGAAGTAGTGGCAGATGCAATTGCTGGGGCGGCTGATGGTGGTTGAGGTCTGCTGGTCTGCATTTTTGCGCAGTGGGATTCCCAGAGTAATGCATGTTGATTGCACATGTGAAGGTTCATACATGTAGTAGTCAAATTATTGCACTTTTTACATTGACTCCGTTTTTGTTGCAAAGTTGGCAGATTTTGTGAGTTGGTACTTGCTTTGCAATGTCAAAAAAGGCCCTGTTTAGGCAAACCTTGCCACCCATGTGAGCTGCTGACCCGCGAACCCTGTTGGTCACAGCCACAATTGTGGCTGAAGATGCATTGCTCGTCGTGGCTACATCACTAGGTGTCTGCGACATATGGTGCAACGTAACCTCCCTCCTCAGATTACCTACTCAGCTGTGTGCCTCTGTATTCACGTCAACTGGGATTTATCACCTCATCATCATCCTCTGTGTTATCGCATTCCTCGCCCTTACATTCGCCCTCCTCCTCTTCCTGGCCTGACAGCACAGTATAGTCCGCGTGAGCCTCAGATATGAGTCTCAACAAGATCACCTCCTCCCAACAGCAGTTAATGTCTGGTCACAAGGGTAAGGATGCTGTTCAGACTTGACTTCATCCTGCCCCAGATCCAAGCTAAGAAAAATTTGGGCATCAGTGCAGATTTCCTCCTCTTGAATCTGTGAAGCTTTTGAGTGCACTTCTGATGCCCATGGCACAGAATGTGTGAACAGCACTTCAGCCTCACTCATCTGTGGTTCCCTCAGTCAGTTGTACGGTTGGAGATTTGTGACACAGGGGAAGTAAGTGTAATTTGGGTGCAACCTCTGTGGACTGTACTGTTTGTGATGTTGAGGTGGAGGAAGAGGAGGAGAGGCCACTTGAAGCTACGCTTGCCATCCACTTGAGCAGATGCTCTTTCTGTACCTCATCAACAAGATGTACTGCTGTGCGTCTGCCAAAGAAATATAGTAGAGTAGCCCATTCAGTAACAGAAGTTGTCTTTGCATAGGACGTGACATTGGTTCACTAGTGCTTTTATAAACATTACTACCTACACCACATACACCTTGAACACCAAGCCTAATTCCCCTTCCCCCACAACCTCCCTTTTTCCCCAGTCATGTTGCTCAGAAAGTGTGGTAGGAGCACAGTATTGGCAACAAAAAATTGGATTTTAAACTCTGCACCAGTTCTCCAAACAGCTGAATTTCAGCGTCAGTAAATGACAAGTTGAAGAAAGTGATCTCAAAGCAATTTTTAAATTAGATATCCCCTACTGTATGACGTTAGTAACAATAATTATTGGGGGGCCTGTGGATGATGCCTCTATAACATAGAATAGATGCTACAAACAATTTCAAAGTGAGATGTCCCCTACTGTACAACGTTAGTAACTGAACAATTTTTTTTGTTACTGTGGGTGACCCCTGTATAACCTAGAAGATATGCTCCAAACAATTTCAAAATCTTAACCTGTTTCACGTTTGTTATGTGCAACAGCTCTGCACACACAACAATTTCACTGGCACAAAAATACAATGTGGGATAAGGCTGGCTGTATGATGTTTAGCAACAGAAAAAACTATATATTTAATGTGCATGAGCTATGCACACTGGAATTTCACCGCCACTAAATAACAAGATAAGTTATGGCATGGTGAATCGGTATAGCAACTGCCCCCAAAAATATTTCTTCATGCACAGAAGCACAAATCCCAGAACAATGTTACCACAGCACTAAATGACAAGGTGGGATATGGCATGCTGTTTCACATTTAGCTAGTGAAAAAATAAGATTTAGAATGGTATACTGGTGCGTGGAGCACAATAGAAGCAGTGAACAACACACTTGTATGACATGTGCCCTGCATATTTATTTATTTTGCTGCAAGGTCCATTTCATCCACACAAGACACTACCTAGCTAAACTATCTGAGTAATAATCAACCGCCTAGCTAACTACCTAAAATCTAGCTGCCAACAGTGCCAGCATCAAGAGCAGCCTCTCTGCACTTTTAGTCTGAAAATAGCGCTAAAACATATGAAGATTTCAGCAGCCATTGACACAAGCCATTGTGTTAGAACATTGTGGATATTTCCTGCACCCTGATTGGCTAGCAGCAGTGTGCACACATAAAGTTAGAAAAAAAATTAAATTACTGTATACAAGCACGCCACTTCTCTGAGCTCTGCAAACTCCCAACCCTCATAAAACACGTGCCCCACACACGATACACCACCATTATTGTAGCCAAAGAGCTGAAAATACTTTAGTGGCAACACAAATATTATCACACACTTTTTACCGAATGTTAGTTTTTTTTTTTTTTTCTGATTTTATAGAATTTTGCTTGTGTTTCCAAACACGAATCACAATGTGCCATATTCATGCCGAATTTATGTTCATGCCAAATTTGCGATTGCTTTTCAAATAAATTCATTCATTACTATTCTTGATGGCCAAACGTACACATGATTCCTCCACTCGGTGTGGTGAGTGGCAGCTCAGCCATCCTATCTGGAGCAGGGACATGTTGAGCTGTCATTATATTGTGATGAACAGCTCAGCGGTCCAATCTGAGGCTTAGGCATGCTGAACTCAGTGTGATGAGTGGCAGTCCAGTCACCCAATCAGGGCTGGGGCATGCTGGGTTTCCTATAGGTTCTGGGAAACTTGCGGGTCCGTGGGAGGAGGAAACCAGAGAATCAGGAGTAAAATCACGCAAATAACAAGAGCTTGTACTGTCACGATTCCTCCACACAGTGTGGTGAGTGGTAGCTCCTATCTGGGGTAAGGCATGCTAAGCTGCTGAATGGCAGTCCAGGCACCCAATGAGTGCTAACTCATTATGCTAACATTATGCTATAGTGCTAACTAACTATGTTACTATATCATACAATTATTAGGTTCTGTAGAAGGACGTAGATCTGGGTATTTATTATGATGGAATATAGGCTGAACTGGATGGACAAATGTCTTTTTTCGGCCTTACTAACTATGTTACTATGTTACTATGAGTCTGGGGCATTGTGGGTTTCCTACAGGAGTTTCCTGTTCTGAGTGACTCTCAAGCAATTTCGCTGGTTGATTGCCTCTAATTTCTGCCAGTTGTAGGTCTCTGCTCAAGTGGTGTGTGTATCTATGTGCTTTAAGTTCTAGTATTCTGATCTTTGCTGCCCGACCTTAGATTTGCCTTTGACTATCCGGTTGCCTGGCCCATTTTATCTTCATTCGCTACCTTTTTGAATTTCTGACCCCATACTGTGACCAGACTACACCTTTGCCTCACCCCTCTGTTTATGACATACCCTTCTGGCTCTCGTCCTCTGACTCCTTAACTTCCCCCAACTCAAGGCTTGTCCGTGAGTAATGTCACATTACTACCTGGCCTGTACATCTGACTTTTTCACCAGCATGGATCTTGTTCATAGGCTGTGTCACCAGGTGGCAAATCTGAAACAGATTCTGTTTCTGGCTAAAGAATACCAGAGACTTGAATCGTCGCAAAATCAGTAGCAGAGTCGATAACTACGGTAATTTGAAAACTTGCTATAGCTCTCCACTGACAACTGTGGCTGTGAAGATACCTTCTGACGTACAGTTGGTCTCTCCTGAACCTGTGATGGGCCTTCGTGATAAATGTTCCCAAGAGGAAAAAAAGTTTAGGGTGTTCAGGGAGAGCTGTAGACTATTTTATACCCTGCGACCTCTGTCTTCAGGGGATAAGTTTGAGTGGGTGGTGATACTCATGTTCCTATTGAAAAGGGCTCTATGACCTGGATATTTTCTTTATACCCACATGCCCCAGAATGGTCTTTTGTTAACATCTTTTTTGATGCCTTAGGTTTGATCTTTGATAAAGCCGACAGGATCCAGGTCGCTGAGGCAAAGATCATGAACCTGGTACAGGACGACTGCACTACTGAGGACTACGGCACCGATTTCTGGCAATGATCCACTACTGATCTATGCATGATGAATGATGCAGCTCTCATTTGCAACTTCCTGTTAAAGATGCTCTGGTTCTTCACCATTCCCCTAGTTCTCTGATGGATGCGTTCACCTAGGCCGTACGGATGTACTGCAGAATCCATGAAAGATATGGTGAGCAGCAGGGTGCCAGTTATATTCCTCCATAGCAGGTCCATTTACCAGTGGTGGAGCCATTGGAGGCGGGAGTTGCCAGTTTTTGTGCTGTGGAGAAAGATGGAGACATGATCTTGGACTCTACTATATTGTCATGTTGCAGGACATTTTTTTTAAATGACTGTCCAACTCTCCCTCCCAAGCAGACAAGCCATCAGGAAAATGCCTAACTGTGGGTGATTGTCATTTGGGTCACCCAGACATTCAGGTAACTTTTTTTCCTCAGATATAGCACTGCTTAACCTTCGTCTGGCTGAGTAGGTACAATTGTAACTATTCCATTTTAAAATTGCAATAATTTTTTTTTTTTTTTCGAAAAGCCGTAGAGGGCTGAAATTTCGTGACATCTCTGCAGTTTTGATCCAGAATATATTGGCCAAATTTCAATAAAATATATATGAAGGTACAATTGTACCTCTGCAGCCTGTTAACGTTGTAAAATTATGCAGCCTGACGAAGGTTAATACGTTTTGCATTTCAAGAACCAGGTATTGTCAGCATTGGCTTTCATTGAATGAAGGTCTGCAGCCAACTTTGATTGGAGATTGGTTCTGAAATTAGGATTAGGGATAGACTGGAAAAATCCATTAAAATTTTTGACATTGACAAAATACTGCTACTTCCAAACTTTATTAAGTGACGGTGGTGTTCATGCTTCAAATGGGAACGCTTCACTCTGAATCTATTTCCTGTTTTATCGTGGAGAATCGGGGCAGCAACTAACAGAATTGTTTTTAACAGGAGAGAAATGCAAATTCCTACATCTAGGCAAGACAAATGAAAAAAGCATATACAAAATGGGAGGAATAGGCCTAAGCAACAGCACATGTGAAAAAGACTTGGGTATACTAATAGATCACAGACTGCACATGAGTCAACAGTGTAATGCAGCAGCAAAAAAAGGAAAACACAATTGTGGGTTGCATTAACAGAAACATACAGTCTGGATCACTTGAAGTAATTATTCCCCTCTACTCCTCTTTAGTCTGACCTAATCTGGAAGGCTGTTCTAGGCACCATATTTTAAAAAAGACATGAACAAACTGTAGAAAGTTCAGAGAAGAGCGACCAGAATGGTGACCGGTCTGCAAACAATGTCCTATGAAGAACGGTTAGGGGCTTTGGGAATGTTTAACTTGCAAAAGAGAAGGCTGAGAGGAAACTTAACTTTCTACAGATTCAATCTTAAAGGCATGTCCTACTGTAAAGGGATCGGCTTTATTTTCATTTGCACAAGGAAAGACTGGAAGCAATGGGATGAAACTGAATGGGAGTAGTCACAGATTAGATATTAGAAAAAAAATCTTTTTGACAGTGAGAGTGATCAACAAGTGGGAAAAACTGCCACGAGAGGTAATTTTACCCTTCGCCACGACAGCACCCACTGGAGAGAGAGGGATCCGCCCCAAGGAATAGGAAACCTACTGAAGAGAATAAAAGGGGCGGTCTGCCTCTCCTCTTCAGTTTAGGTTTCCTGTTCCTAAGGGAACCTCAGGATAATTCCACAGAAGAACATACCTGGGCCGGGGAATCCGCCTGTGCAGTCTCTGCAGGAACGGCAGGTGATGCGGTCCAGATGCAGCGTCGGGGGAGTTTCCGTTAGATGGCTTCCCCCTTGTCTGATGAATACAGTGAGGACCGGGTCCGGGGGAGGCCGCCCGGTCTCACTGAGAAGCTCTGAGGGAAAAGTGCAGGCTGAAAAATGGCTCCGGGATGCTGTCCGGGATATGGGAGGTCCGGGTGTCCGCCGCACAGGCTCCAGCAGCCGAGACACCGGATAAAGCGGCGTTCCATTATGCTGGCCGAGGTAGGAAGCGCGGCCGCGCATGCACAGAACAGCGCAAGGTTCTTTCCTGCCCCGGAAGAGATCATAGAACTTCCGGGGCATACAAATCAGCGGTGGGGAAAGCGCGGTATGCGCATGTGCAGTATACCGCGATTAAAAAAAAACGGATCTTAAGGAAGTGGCTTTTAAAGGGGGATTGTTGCAGGCAGACGGCGATGCAACATGTCATCCCCAGGCAAGATGGTGGACCCAGCAGGGGATTCAGCCAGCAGGAGGTCCTCAGACGTAAGCCGTAAAGGTGATACTGCGGATTCTAGATCCAGGACGGCGCTTCGGCCACCTGATCCGGTACCAAAGAGCTTCACTGGGTGAGTATTAACTCTCTATCTATTAAGCTGACACTAATTTCTCCCATATTCTCCCAGATTCCTACCCCAAAAAGCTCTGCAAGCAATGTATTAGTGAAACCATGCAAAGTCCATCTATGTCAGTTACGGATATACGGGCTATAACTAGGGAAGAATTACAAGCCATCACCCAAGCCAGCGCACCCATTAAAAAAACTAGCAAAGGAAAAGTAGCAACCAGCTCCGATTCTGATAATGATCAAATAGTCGACTCAGACTCCTCACACGCATCATTTTCATCTTCATCACCATCAGATATTAAAGGTCGGTCATGTTTTCCTCTTGAAGGGGTAGACAATTTAGTAAAATCAATCAGAAACACAATAGGTTGTTAAGAAACAAAAGATGACCAGACCACAAAAGATATAATGTTTGCAGGGTTAGCGGAGAGGAAAAGGAGAGCTTTTCTCTTCGCCACGACAGCACCCACTTGAGAGAGGGGATCCGCCCCTAGGAACAGGAAACCCTATGGAGAGAATAAAAGGGGCGGTCCCCCTCGCTCCCACAGTTGGTTTCCTGTTCCTACGGGAGACTTGGAGAGAAGAGGATTCCCAGCCTGGACGCCGCTTGCGCGGTTTACCTGAATAGAGACGGCAAGGGCTCCAGAGCTGGAAGCAGCGTCGGGGGTCCTGTCTCAGCTTCCCCCCTCTGCTGGCAGGTACCGTGAGGCCAGGATCGGGGAGTCGCCTGGCTCACGGAGAGGCATCCAGCAGACCTGCGGGCCGGACCGCTGGGGTAAGATCCTGTGACGCCAGCCTCGGGTGGCGCACAGGCAGCATGGGGCCCAGTAATTCTCCCCCGGAAGTATTACTACAACTTCCGGGGTGATAGAGGAGGAGGACGGCGCCTGCGCGTTCGCTGGGTGGGAGCGCAGGCGCGCACAGCAGAGCCGCAACCCGGATGGTAGTGGTCACTTCTGGGTGCGGCAGGAAGAAGATGGCGGCCCCCATAACAAAAGGACGCCGGCGCTGATTCCCGGCGTCCATCATGGCATCTCCTCAAGAGACAACGTTGCCTTCTTCTGAGGTTAACGCTGTCACACCAGGAAGCCGGACTAGCAGCCGCAGATCATCCTCCAAGAGCGCCAGGGAAAAGAGATCGGACCGGTCGGTTCCTCCATCTGTGCCTCCGTCTCCTCCTCTCCAGCCAGTATTATGACAGCTTCAGGGGTGAGTGTATGTCTACCCTATTCTAAGCTGATTATACTCCCTCTTTCGTCTAATTCCCTAGGTTAAAAGAACAGGGAAATCAAAACATAAGCAATGTGCCTTATGCTCTCAGGCGCTCCCGGATACCTACTTCAAAAAGTTATGCCAGTCTTGCATCAAATCCACCTTACGAGAGGAGTCTTCAGTAAGGTCGGATGATATACGTAGTATGATAAGAGAGGAGTTGCGAGCCTTTCGAAACTCGGATAAAATTCCTGGAAGTAGGAAGAAATACAGCTCTCCTATATCTGAACAGTCATCTGAGGTTGAGGATAAGGAGTTGGACAGTTCCCAAGAGGTTATATCCTCGGAGGGTGAACAGGATACATGTTTCCCTACAGAAAGCATTGACAATTTAGTCAGATCAGTACGTAACACCATGGGTATAGAAGATACTAAGACCCTTAAAACACCACAGGACGTGATGTTTGCTGGCCTGTCCGAGAAAAAGAGACCTTCCTTTCCTATTATTCCAGCAATAAAGGAGTTAGTTAAAAAAGAGTGGGAAAGCCAGGGGCAAAGAGGGTTGCCGTCTTCCTCAAAACGTCGCTATCCCTTTAATGACGAGGATTTCTCCAAATGGGTAAAAGCCCCAAAAGTAGATGCGGCAGTGGCATCCACTTCTAAGAAATCTTTATTGCCTGTTGAAGATTCAGGATCCCTGCAAGACCCGCTCGATCGGAAAGCAGATTCCCTTTTAAAAAGAGCCTGGGAATCCTGTACAGGAGCCTTTAGACCAGCTATCTCGGCCACATGTACTGCTAGGTCCCTGATGGTTTGGTTGAATGATCTGGAAGAAGGCTTAAAAGGTGGCCTTTCCCGCAATAAACTCGTGTCATCCATTCCGTTAATTAGAGGAGCTACTGCCTTTTTGGCAGATTCTTCGGCTGATTCCATCCGACTAGCAGCCAAATCAGCAGGCCTAACCAACGCGGCTCGCCGCGCCTTGTGGCTAAAGGGGTGGAAAGGCGATCCACAAACAAAATCCAAGTTATGTGGTCTGCCCTGCCAAGGTGAGTACCTATTTGGTGCTCAGTTGGATGACATTCTTACCAAAGCGGGTGAGAGGAAGAAAGGGTTCCCCAATAACTCTTATCTTCCATCTTATAGGAGAGCATTCCGAAAGCCCATGTTCAACAGAAGACGGGACTATAAAAACCAGGACCGTTGGGCTAATAAGGACTTTAAGCAGAAGGGAGCCTTCTTCGGAAAACGCCCCTTCAAACCTGAGGATAAACCCCGCTAGGACAGATCTACCTGTTGGTGGTAGGTTGTCCTTCTTCTCCACACAATGGCTGGCAATAACCTCTAATTCATGGGCAACTAGCCTTATAACTACAGGCCTAAAACTAAGATTTTCTCAAGTTCCGCCGGACTCGTTTTGTTTGACTTCCTTAGGTTCACCTTCACAACAAGAGGCCTTGGAACTGGAAATAATAACTCTCCTGTCCAAAGGAGTATTAGTGGAAGTCCCTTTACATCAAAAAGGAAGGGGATTTTATTCCCCTTTATTTTTGATTTCAAAACCTGACGGATCATATAGAACAATAATTAACCTCAAAAGACTAAACGTCTTCTTAGAGAACCAAACGTTTAAAATGGAATCCATTCGGTCAGCTGTCAAGCTTCTGTTTCCCCATTGCTTCATGGCAGTTCTTGACCTTAAAGATGCATACTATCATCTGCCAATCTTCAGAGAGCATCAACAATATCTATGGGTGGCAGTTATGGTCAAAAGTCAGATACGGCATTATCAATACACATCAATGCCCTTTGGACTATCAATAGCCCCTAGAGTTTTCACAAAACTGATGTCAGAGGTAATGTCATATTTGAGGTTAAAAGATACACTCATAATACCTTATTTGGATGACCTATTGATAGTTGGGAACTCTCTTTCTCAATGTCATCAACGCGTGTCTGATTCAATTTCATCCTTACAGGGGTTAGGGTGGTTAGTGAATTGGGAAAAATCTAGATTATCCCCCACAACTGAGCAAATATTTTTAGGAATTATTCTAGTCTCTACAAATCAAATGTGCTTTCTTCCCGAGTCAAAACAAATAGCAATCATAAACAAAGTACAATCAGTGATTAACCACCCTCTAATTTCCCTAAGAGAAGGTATGTCCCTTCTTGATTCCTTCACTTCCTGTATTCCAGCTGTTCCGTGGGCCCAATTCCATAGTAGGAAATTGCAGTATACAATACTTCGTGAGGAAGAAAGGTTACTTGGCCGATTAGATTCTCGTATTTCCTTAACGACAGACGTGATACAATCTCTCACTTAGTGGTTAAATCCGAACCATCTTTCCAGTGGGGTCCCCTGGGTGGTAAAACCATCGAAAACTGTTTTCACTGATGCCAGTCCTAGTGGGTGGGGAGCATATTTAGAAGATCAAATAGTGCAAGGTCTGTGGTCTCCTACAGAATCAGATGATTCTTCTAATAAAAAAGAGCTGAAGGCTGTTTATCATGCCTTATCTGAATTTCTTCCGCAGCTACACGGAACACATACAAGAGTCTTCTCAGACAACATGACAGCAGTAGCCTATATAAACCACCAAGGAGGAACAAGATCGGAAGGACTCATGTCTATAGCCAACGATATTCTAGCCATGGCTGAGGAACACCTCCTGTCCATATCAGCGCTACATGTAAGAGGAATCGACAATTCGAGAGCAGATTTCCTCAGTCGCCACACTCTCCATCAAGGAGAGTGGGTTCTAAATCGTCGTATCTTTTGTATGATAATAAAAAAGTGGGGCACTCCCGAAATAGATCTCTTTGCGACAAGACAAAACAGGCAAGTCAAAAAATTCGCATCATTGTTCCGATCTGACAATCCAGATATCTTCGACGCCCTACAGGTGCCATGGGTATTCAAGAAGGCATATGCCTTTCCCCCGCTGATACTACTTCCGACAGTGATCAGGAAGATAAGGGAGGACAGAGCAAACGTGATCCTAATTGCTCCATTCTGGCCCAAGAGGCCATGGTTTTCCTGGCTGAGAGCCATGTCAATCTCAGTCCCTTGGATCCTCCCGGAGGATCGGGATCTTCTCTTCCAGGGCCCCTTCAACCACCCTCAGGTGAAGGGTCTACGGTTAACAGCCTGGAACTTGATAGGCAGCTGCTAAAGATGAGGGGGTTCTCAAACAAAGTGATTGACACTCTACTACTAAGTAGGAAAAAGTCCACTACCTCCATCTATGCAAGAGTGTGGAAAAAATTTCTAAACCTCTACCCAACGGCCCTGTCAAACGAAATTCACATTCCCATGATTCTAGAATTTCTTCAAAAAGGGCGCGATCTAGGTCTGGCAGTCAGTACCTTAAAAGTACACATCTCTGCGCTGGGGGCTTTATATGGTCTTGATATCGCAGGTAATAAGTCGGTAGCCAGATTTGTTGCAGCATGCCAGAGGTCAGAAACAGTTCGAACTCCCCATGTACCACCTTGGGATGTTAATTTAGTTCTCGAAGCTCTTACAGATCACCCTTTTGAGCCTCTACATTCAGCTCACATAAAACATGTCTCCCTCAAGACAGCTCTTCTCGTCGCCTTAGTGTCAGCAAGAAGAGTAAGTGACATACAGGCACTATCGATAGATCCTCCCTTTATGTCAGTCTTCCCAGACAGAGTTGTCCTTAAAACAGACCCTTCATACTTACCCAAAGTATGCACTAAATTTCATAGAACACAAGAAATTTACCTTCCCTCCTTCTATGATAACCCTACAAGTCAGGAAGAACAAAGATACCACACATTAGATGTGAGGAGAGCCATATTAGCCTATTTGGATAGGACTAGCGCCTGGAGGAAGAGCAGGGCTCTCTTTGTTTCGTTCCAGGGTCATAGAAAAGGAGCTGGAATTACGAAGGGTACTTTATCTCGGTGGATTCGAGATGCAATATGTCTGGCCTATTCATCCAAAGGGGAGAATCCGCCTGAGACCGTAAGAGCACATTCCACCCGGGCGATTGCATCATCCTGGGCTGAACGAGCGGAGGTTCCGTTAGAACAGATATGTAAGGCCGCAACCTGGTCTTCACCTACTACCTTCTATAATCACTATAGATTAGATCTATCTGCCTCATCTGACTTGTCCTTCGGTAGATCAGTCCTTAACACGGTGATCCCTCACAAATGACTATCTCTGAAAGTCTCTCAAGTGGGTGCTGTCGTGGCGAAGAGAAAACACCGGATTACGTACTGGTAATGCTCTTTTATAGAGCCACGACAGCACCCCTTCACTTCCCACCCTTATAGGTTTTTATTTATAAGCACGGTTAAGGGTGTTTGGTTCTTATAGTTAGCCATGCTTAAGTCAACTAATTATAAATGATGATATTGAATGACCTACTAAAGTCTGGTGGGCGGTTCCTCGCAATCTCTGTATACCCAACTGTGGGAGCGAGGGGGAACGCCCCTTTTATTCTCTCCATAGGGTTTCCTGTTCCTAGGGGCGGATCCCCTCTCTCAAGTGGGTGCTGTCGTGGCTCTATAAAAGAGCATTACCGGTACGTAATCCGGTGTTTCCCAGTAATCCCAGCAGTTAAGGCATTGATAAAGAGAGAATGGGAAAAACACGATCAAAGAAGTTTTCTCCCATCAGCCTCCAAGACAAAATACCCCTTTAGTGATGATGAACTAATATCATGGACTAAGATCCCTAAAGTGGACGCAGTGATCACCTCTACTTCAAAACAATCCACCTTACCAGTTGAGGATGCAGGCCTACTTTCTGATCCTCTTGACTGGAAAGCAGAGTCATCATTAAAGAGATCATGGAAAGCTTCCACAGGTACAGTATATTCAAGCCGGCAATTGCCAGTACATGCACTGCTACATCCATGCTTGTCTGGATTGATCAAATAGACCAACAAATTGAACAAAGAATCTCTAGACAAAAATTGTGGGATGCTAAACCATTGATTAGAGGGGCAGCAGCCTTCATGGCTGAAGCATCAGCTGATTCACTACGTCTTGCAGCAAGATCAGCGGGTCTAGTGAATAATGCCAGACGAGCCTTATGGATAAGAGTTGGAAAGGGGACACACAGTCGAAAACCAAGATCTGTGCTATCCCATGTGAGGGTGAGTTTTTTTGGAAAAGCTCTGGATGATATCCTCAAAAGGGCAAAAGAAAGGAAGAAAGCTTTCCCTGACCCCTCAATTCCTTTCTATAGGAAGACTTTCAGAAGGAGACCATTCGGGAAAAGGAGACAGAGTGAAAGGTAAACACGGTGGGCCACAAAAGAAGAAAAGCAGAGGGGTACTATATTTAAGGGACCCACCTTCTGCAGAGATAATAAATATTAAAACACCGGTCACCTCAGTAGGCGGTAGACTAAAATTATTCTTCCCACAATGGGAAAAAATAACATCTAGTTTGTGGATTCTGAATATCATCAAAGAAGGAATTAAGATAGAATTCCTCCAAATTCCCCATGATTCATTCATTATAACAACCTTCAGATCACCGATACAACAAAGGGCCCCTGAAATTGAGATTCAAAGCCTGAGAGATAAAAATGTCTTAGTGAGAGTTCCAAAGGGACAAGAAGGTAGTAGTTTTTACTCTCCATTATTTCTAATCCCTAAGCCTGATGGTTCATTCAGAACAATTATAAATCTGAAAAAGCTCAACACATTTATTCAAAATCATAAATTTAAAATGGAATCCATTAGATCTACGATTAAGCTCCTTTTTCCAAACTGTAAGATGGGGGGGTATTGATTTAAAAGATGCATATTACCATCTCCCTATCCATAACAGATACCAAAGATACTTCAGGGTCGCAGTAACACTTGAAGGGCAAATCCATCATTTCCAGTACACGGCTATGCCCTTTGGCCTCTCCACGGCACCAAGGATCTTCACCAAAGTGATGTTAGAGGTGATGGCCTACCTTTGTCAAAAGGACACTTTAATCATCCCCTACTTAGATGACTATTTAGTTGTCGGAAATTTGACCCTTCAGTGTGCTAAATGCTTAGCTTACACTGTATGCAAATTGCCTCTTCTGAGAAAAAGAGGACTTAAACTCTCAAGCGCCACCTGTTGGAAGTAGCGATCCTACAAGTCACAATCAACCCTTTAACGAGTTGTGCAATATGACTTAGGATAAAAGCCAAATCAGTATCTCAATTCGCAGACACGGTGTTTCGGGCTGTTGGCCCTCGTCAGTGCGAAGCATGAGAACTGATTTGGCTAGGTGAGAGGCTCTGGACTCATCTTTACAGGACCTGGGCTGGATCATCAACTTCGAAAAATCCAGACTTATCCCACTTTTCCTCCAGACATTTTTAGGGTTTCATCTAGATTCTACAAAACAAAGATGTCTACTCCCTCAGGTAAAAATATTACTAATAAGAAAAAAAGTAACTGCTGCGATTGATGAACCTTGAATAACCCTGAGGGAAGGAATGTCCTTGTTAGGATCCATTTCTTCCTGTACTCCAGCTGTCCAGTGGGCACAATACCATACCCGGACACTGCAACATCAAATTCTTAGGGAAGAGAAAAAACTTCTTGGCCACCTCGAATCAAAGATAACCTTGTCGCAGGAAGTTCTAGCTTCCTTTAATATGGTGGTTAGATAGTAAACATTTAGCGGGGGGTGTTCCTTGGGTAATAACACCATCTCATACTTTAACTACTGATGCTAGTCCCCACGGGTGGGGCGCACATATGGGAGATAGTTTCTGCCAGGGAATATGGAATAAAGAGGAAATACGATATTCATCTAATCTAAAAGAACTAAATGCAGTAAACTATGCATTACGTCAATTTCTTCCACAGCTTCGAGGAAAACATGTCAGAATCTTTTCAGACAACACTACTACAGTGGCATACCTAAACAAACAAGGGGGTACTCGATCAGACGCTCTGTCTTCCGCAGAAAAGATCTTGAACCTGGCCAAAAAACATCTGCTGTCTCTCTCTGCCCTTCACATCAAGGGAGAGAACAATCAACAAGCGGACTTCCTAAGTCGATACACTCTTCAACAGGGAGAATGGTCCCTAAATCCTTGCATTTTCCACAAGATAGCGTTACTATGGAGCCATCCTCAGATAGACCTGTTCACTACGAGACAAAACAGACAAGTGCAGAAGTTTGCATCTTGGACCACCCGGACATTCTAGACGCTCTTCAAATACCTTGGCAATTCAATCTAGCATATGCCTTCCCTCTGATAATTCTACTTCCTCAAGTCATACGGAAAATCAGAGAATAGCAGGCCAGGATAATATGAACAGCACCATTTTGGCCCAAGAGACCGTGGTTCTCGTGCCTACGAACAATGTCAGTGACAGACCCATGGGTCCTTCCCTCAATCCCAGACCTACTCTCTGGGACTTTTCTTCCACCCCCAAGTGGACAACCTCCACCTGACAGCCTGGAATTTGAAAGGCAGATACTAAGTTCTAGGGTTTTTTCAAAGGGGCTAATCGATACACTCCTGCATAGCAGAAAACTACTACAAAGATCTATGCCAAAATATGGAAACAATTTCTTCAGTTTCATACAAATTCCGACCCCTCAGAAATCCCGATAAGACCTATCTTAGAATTCCTACAAAAAGGGAAAGAGTTAGGTTTTTCTGTAAATACACTAAAGGTGCATGTACAGTTAGGGCCAGAAATATTTGGACAGTGACACAAGTTTTGTTATTTTAGCTGTTTACAAAAACATGTTCAGAAATAAAATTATATATGTAATATGGGCTGAAAGTGCACACTCCCAGCTGCAATATGATAGTTTCCACATCCAAATCGGAGAAAGGGTTTAGGAATCATAGCTCTGTAATGCATAGCGTCCTCTTTTTCAAGGGACCAAAAGTAATTGGACAATGGACTCTAATGGCTGCAATTAACTCTGAAGGCGTCTCCCTCGTTAACCTGTAATCAATGAAGTAGTTAAAAGGTCAGGGGTGGATTCCAGGTGTGTGGTTTTGCATTTGGAAGCTGTTGCTGTGAGCAGACGACATGCGGTCAAAGGAACTCTCAATTGAGGTGAAGCAGAACATCCTGAGGCTGAAAAAAAAGAAAAAATCCATCAGAGAGATAGCAGACATGCTTGGAGTAGCAAAATCAACAGTTGGGTACATTCTGAGAAAAAAGGAATTGACTGGTGAGCTTGGGAACTCAAAAAGGCCTGGGCGTCCACGGATGACAAGAGTGGTGGATGATCGCCGCATACTTAATTTGGTGAAGAAGAACCCGTTCACAACATCAACTGAAGTCCAGAACACTCTCAGTGAAGTAGGTGTATTTGTCTCTAAGTCAACAGTAAAGAGAAGACTCCATGACAGTAAATACAAAGGGTTCACATCTAGATGCAAACCATTCATCAATACCAAAAATAGACAGGCCAGAGTTAAATTTGCAGAAAAACACCTCAAGAAGCCAGCTCAGTTCTGGAAAAGTATTCTATGGACAGATGAGACAAAGATCAACCTGTACCAGAATGATGGGAAGAAAAAAAGTTTGGAGAAGAAAGGGAACGGCACATGATCCAAGGCACACCACATCCTCTGTAAAACATGGTGGAGGCAACGTGATGGCATGGGCATGCATGGCTTTCAATGGCACTGGGTCACTTGTGTTTATTGATGACATAAGAGCAGACAAGAGTAGCCGGATGAATTCTGAAGTGTACCGGGATATACTTTCAGCCCAGATTCAGCCAAATGCTGCAAAGTTGATTGGACGGCGCTTCATAGTACAGATGGACAATGACCCCAAGCATACAGCCAAAGCTACCCAGGAGTTCATGAGTGCCAAAAAGTGGAACATTCTGCAATGGCCAAGTCAATCTCCAGATCTAAACCCAATTGAGCATGCATTTCACTTGCTCAAAGCCAGACTTAAGACGGAAAGACCCACAAACAAGCAAGACCTGAAGGCTGCGGCTGTAAAGGCCTGGCAAAGCATTAAGAAGGAGGAAACCCAGCGTTTGGTGATGTCCATGGGTTCCAGACTTAAGGCAGTGATTGCCTCCAAAGGATTTGCAACAAAATATTGAAAATAAAAATATTTTGTTTGGGTTATGTTTATTTGTCCAATTACTTTTGACCTCCTAAAATGTGGAGTGTTTGTTAAGAAATGTGTACAATTCCTACATTTTCTATCAGATATTTTTGTTCAACCCTTCAAATTAAACATTACAATCTGCACTTGAATTCTGTTGTAGAGGTTTCATTTCAAATCCAATGTGGTGGCATGCAGAGCCCAACTCGCGAAAATTGTGTCACTGTCCAAATATTTCTGGCCGTAACTGCATCTGCTCTAAGTGCCGTCTATGGCCATAATGTTGCAGGGAATAAATGGGTGTCCTGTTTTATCATGGCCTGTGAACGAGTTACTAATGTCCACATACCTACAGTATCTCCCTGCGATCTAAACCTAGTCCTAGACTCTCTAACAGAACCTCCATTTGAGCCTATAGATACAGCATCTCTAAAACACCTCTATCACTAAAAACGGCCTTCTTACTTGCACTAACATCGGCAAGGAGAGTCAGCGACATTCAGGCCCTTTCAATGGATCCACTCTTTCTTCTAACATTTCAGGGTAGGTTAATTCTAAACCCAGACCCCTTATACCTCCCTAAGGTAGCAGGTAAATTCCATAGATCACAAGAAATACATCTCCCCACTTTCTTTAAAGACCCCTCCACTCCTCAGGAACAAACGCTTCACACTCTAGACATCCAGAGAGTAGTTTTACAGTAAATTGAAAAGACTAGAAGTTGGAGGCAGTGTAGGGCTCTGTTCATATTCTTCCAGGGTAAAAAGAAGGGGTATGGAGTCATGAGGGACACCTTATCCCGGTGGATTAGAGACATTATCCGGCTGGCCTACTCCATGAAAAATAAGGAACCTCTGGAAGGCATTAAAGCATATTCTACCAGAGCTATGGCATCTCCTGGGCTGAAAGGGGAAATGTTCTAATTGAGGACATATGTAAGGCGGCAATGTGGTTGGCTCCTTCTACCTTCTATATCCACTATAGGCTTGATCTTTCATCAACTTCTGACCTAAACTTTGGCAGGACTGTCCTCTGCACGATGGCTCCCCCCCAGGTGATGGTCTCTGAAAATCTCCAATGGGTGCTGTCATGGCGAAGGGTAAAAAGCCAGATTACTTACCGGTAATGCTCTTTTAATGAGTCCACGATAGCACCCAGTCACATCCCTCCCTAATGATTAATATGGTATATACCAATTGAATTACTTCCTTTGTAAAGTAAATAAGTTTAAACATAAATACTTTGCCTAATACTGGCGGTCCTCCGGGAACTCTGAAATCTAAACTGAGGAGGAGAGGCGGACCTCCCCTTTTATTCTCTTTTGTAAGTTTCCTGTTCCTTGGGGTGGATCCCTCTCTCTCCAGTGGGTGCTGTCGTGGACTCATTAAAAGAGCATTACCGGTAAGTAATCCGGCTTTTCTCCTTAAATGGAAGTCTTCAAACAGAGGCTGGACAGACATCTGTCTGGGATGATTTAGTGAATCCTGCACTGAGCAGGGCGTTGAATAAGATGACCCAGGAGGTCTCTTCCAACTTTACCATTCTGTGACTTTTTTTTTTGCCTGCTGGGGCGGTTCTAGGGCTTCCATGGCTGCTTATTCACAATCCTGTTATTGATTAGTGTCAGAAGGTGATTGTGGAGAAACGGCATTGTATCTTAATTAACCAGACGTAAATTGTGTATGACCAGAATCAGATACTGCTGAAGTATTGACTCCTCTTGTAGGACGAATATTACCTCTAATATTATCTCCTAGACTCCTACAGTTTATTTTCTGTCATCTTTGTACAACAGGAATGCATGGCCACTGAACAATGATGTTTGCCGATATATTGATTACATGCATTGTCCATGTTAGAGAGTTTATTCACATTCCCAAACAGAGGAAGTAAATCTATACAAATAGATTACATAATCAAACAATGTGACTTGGTAATCACCATTCTTCCCCTTATCTGTGATGCTGGACTGAAGGACACTTGTTATACATAAAAAAGGTGATATGCCCCTATGAGAGGGACAGAGAGAGGGAGAGACAGCCAGAGATTCTGCCAAGATATCAAAACATCTAGGGACTCTACAGGACTGCAGCCAATACATCATGACTCCATCACGAGAGAATACAGATCTGGTCCATTGACCATCTCTGAACCATGGATACATTTGGAGGAAGTCAGGATTGGGACTTGCCGGTCGCCTAGCTCCATGGAGATGTTCAGAGAAGCCAGGCTATGACCCTCAGGTCAACTGGCTTTGTACCTCAATGGACGATCTGCTCCTCCACTCCCCCGTGCCGTGAAGATGGTTCTACATGCTTTCTAATAAAGACAAGACTTGATCACAGGTCCGGTGAGTGTTGCCGCGTTCTTTCTACTAGTGTTATATGGTATGTTCCTGTTTTTCTACGCGAGCACCTCCCGAGACTGTCAGTGTTCCATTATTAAGAACTGAGTGTGTACCGAACCTCGCTTCAGGCTGTGCTGCTGCGTTTTTCTTTTTTCTTTTTTGGTAGACTAAGTAGCATTATGCCCACATTAAAAGGAGAGCTGGCGTTTGGCAGGACTATTCCTGGTCCATGCGGTTCCGGCTAGCGGACCGGGGCGCCTGCTGACCCCCCCGTGTCTCCACAGTGATTAAGTGGAGTCTTAAATGTCCTAAGAAATGTCTCAGTTCTGTACAAATATGCTCTTCTTGTCTGGAGGGTCTGAAGGGGTACCTTTTTAAAAAATAAAATAAAATAAATAAATAAAAATAAAATAAAAAAATCGTAGATGTGTTTGTAGAGAAAGAGGCGGAAACTTTGCCTCCCCATCATCTTTATGATTGTGCTGTAGATCTTATCCCTAATGCCAAATTACCTAAAGCTATCTTTTACAATTTGTCTGGAACTGAATGTACAGCCATGAAAAATTACAAAAGTTTACGGAAAGGTCATATCCGTCCTTCTTCCTCCCTGTAGCTGCTGGATTTTTCTGTGTAAAAAAGAAAGATGGTGGCCTCTGTCCTTGCCTCGATTTCTGAGACCTGAACTCTTACCCACATTTACTTATCCCCGACCTATATGATCAGCTGATTTTCTAAACTTGACCATAGAGGGACTTACAATTTGATCCGCATCAAGATGGGAGATGAGTGGAAAACTGTGTTTTTAACATTTGAGGGTTTATTTGAAAACCCTGTCATGCCATTTGGGTTAACTAATGCATCAGGAGTACTTCAAAACTTTTTTTAATTATATATTTTTTTTTATTGCATTGGGAGATATGTTGTGATTTACCTTGAGGATATTTGATTTTTTTTTTCCTGATCTGGATTCTCACCAAATGTTTTATGTCTGCTTCATTTCTAATCCAACTAGATCTCCAAGAACCATATATTGAATTAGATAAATGGCTAACTCCTAGGCAGGTCAGATGGTCCTTGTTTTTTTCTAGATATAATTTCTCGATCACATTCTGACTGGGGTCCAAAAATGTAAAGGTTGAAGCACTATTACACCGTCTTGGTTCAGGTTCTTCTTCAGAATCTCCCATCCTTCCTTCTCCCTAGGGGCATTATGATTTCTATAGAAATCGATCGTTTGTTGGGTCCTGTCTTTAAAGTAGGTGATAAGGTTTGGTTGCCATCCATACATATTAAAGTACCATTGTCACAGTTGGGTTCGAAGTTAATTCGTTCCTATGAGATTCTGGATGTGGTCAATCTGGTGGATTTTAGGTTGAAGCTTCCTCCTCCCTTCGCATTGCTAACATTTTACACAAGTAGGAATTTGTCCCTTCAATTTTGTCTCCTTCATTACTGCCTCCTCTGGTTTCAATGAAATTTTAGAGTGCTGGGTAGAAAAAATTGTGGATTCTTAGTAAGTCTGTAATCAAGTCAAGCATCTCATCCACTGGAAGGGATACTGACCAGAGGAGAGATCCTGGGTCCTGTAGGTCTCTGCTCAAGTGGCGTGTGTGTCTGCTTTGAGCTTTGTGCTAACATTCTGATATTTGTTGCTCAACCTTAGATTTGCCTTTGACCATCCGTTTGCCTGGCCCCTTTCTCTTGATCCGCTACATTTTTGGAATTCTGACGCCGAACTGTGACCTGACTTTGCTTTTGTCTCACCTCTCTGTTTAAGACATGAGTAGTGACTAGGGTCACACTAGTCAGTCAAAAACGTGATCTGTCAGGTTAAAATGTTTTGGACTTGGACAGCCAAATTCAGACAATCTTTTGCCACTGTTCTCAAGCCTACAGTGTTACCTCATCAAACAGTTTAGTCTCTTATGTTGCTTGTGAATCCGTACTTATGCATAATTGCAAAGATTCCAGACATTCAAAATCTTATGTGAATGAACAGCCTTAGTCATTCATTCATTCATTCATTCATTCATTCATTCATTCATCAATCACAATGTGAGACTGCAATAAAAATGAGTCTTCATCTTTCCTATCTGCTTTCATTTAGTATTTGTTTAATCATTTCTAATCATCATATAAATATATGATCACAAATCATTGCATGTAAACCTAGGCTGAGAATAAGATGCTTGAGGAGCAGTGGAAATATAACAATAAGTCTACTTTGCAACCATTTTGGAAGACTGTCACAAATGGAAGCATTAATGATAAATTTACAGATTTGTCAACCTCAAGCTATAGGTAAGTATAAGCATTTCTGTAACATTCGCATAACTTTACTCCAATGCTTTCCTTTTTTTTTTTCTTCTTTCACCCACACACTTTCTTTCTCCCCTCCTCTCTGGTTCTCGCTCTGTAACACCCCCTCCCACGTAGGCAGCCCCTGCTCTGCCTCCTTTTACACATTTCTGTATTTCTTCTATCTTGAGATACTCCGTCTGATCAGTAACACGAGGGGAAATCTGTGGAAACGAGATCTTTGGAACAGGTAATTACATCCACTGAAATCTAATACTTACCTTGTTTACATATGAGAACAAAAATCTTAATCACAGGTCACGTCACATCATCATGTCACATACCTACAAACTTTTAATTATTGGGCTTTAAGGGACACATTTGTATCTTGCTTCCTCCAAATCAAAATAAATCAGAATGTCCATCCAATTAATTATGAAAATAATTAATATAAATACAAGCCAACTCCACTGAATACATATATTCTCCATTCTGAACATCTGGCATGTAACTGTCCAAATATGTTCCATTCCTATTCTAATATTCCCTAATTCTACTTTTTGTTAGATATAGGGTTCTTCTACCTTCCAATACACATACAATATGCCTTCCACTTTCCTCACATGCTTCGCATTTTAGATGGAAAAGCTTTGTAGATGGAGTTGTCAACTACACTACTTATACTAATGAAGGGATAACATGTGGTCTTAGTACGAAACCTATTTATGGAAACGTTCTTTCTCTATATTATTTCTTATTTTTTGTTAAGCCTTGATCATGACTTGAAGATGTATCTTCCAATCTAGGTTTTCTATGCTGTATTCTTTTTGCTCTTCTGCTTATGTGTTTGCTTATATCGGTCTTTAGTAGAATGAAGAATAAACACCAGCAATATAAAATATTTGTCCTAGTTTTAATTTTGATTACTGTCATCCACAAATACTTAGCATAACAATTTAATGTAATAACGTTTTAGTACAATTTTAGCAAAGACACAATCATGTTCTGAATGGGTAATAAAAGAAAAGGGCAAATGAATTTCCCCCATTTTATGCGTCTCCATTTTCTATATTCATATCTCACACCTGGCAAATCAATGCAACATTTTTATCAGATGAACCAATATATCTAATAGGAAGCTATTTGTATAGATTTCTTATTTTTATGTTTAGAAAGGGTCTGGCCTTTTGGGGTAAAACCGTGAAGTATTTGTATTGGTATCACCTCCCAGCACCAAAGAAGTTCAGTAGAGGTCTTGGGTAAATAAGTAAGTTAGCTTGGACCCTGCCGAAATATGGGAATGCTAATACTAGAAAGGCAAGAAGGGTAGTAGATACTTTGTGGTAAGAGTACACGCTTTGTAAGCACTATATGGGGTTGATTGATCAATGCTTTTACGCCAGAAAACTAGCATAATTTAAAAAAAAAAAAGCCTCAAAATGTTTCTACAATGTGGAGTTGTGAAAAAATGGTGTGGCATTTGGCTGCCAATTTAATGCAGCTTTGCCAAAATGGGCAGAGCTGAGGAGGAGCCAGATCATGCCTACGCCCTCCCGTGAAATTCAGCAAAGTGGCAGCGTTTCTTCCACCAGAAATGTTACTACAGTTGCCGACTGGCAATTTCTGCATTTCTGGCAGGCGCTCACAAGTTGCTGATTAATTCAAAGTACTGAATTCATAAGTGGCATGCGTCTCTTAATTCATTTCTGAACATCGTACTTTAGCAAGCCCTTTTTGAGACTGGCGGTGCAGCGCCATACTTAATGATTCTGCCCCTATCTCTGATTCAGAAGACAACATCAAACACTTGAAATAATCCCATAATTAACAACTGGCAACACCTAGAAAATGGCTATTAAACATGCCTCTAAGTCCAATACCTTTCAGTGCTCATTTTCTTTTCCATTTTAGTAAATACTTCATTAGTAAATTCCATCTCAAATAAGATGCTAATGCAGCTTATTGGGCTTGTGACCCATGCCTAACACTGGTGAGAGAACAACATGCTATTATATCAGTAAGAACAAACAAGGACAGATACAGTCACTGAATCCACTAAAAAGATACTTTATTACAAAATAATTATAAAATTACATACAACATCAATATCAGGTACTAGGGGGAGGGGCTTTGGGTATATAGAGAGGCTTCACAGAGGTGGGTTGTACTCTACCAGAGACTGTGGACACAGACGGTCATCTCCAGCGTGGGTTACCTAGCCACTGCAGGCCCCACAATTTAGACGGACTTACATCTCTGTGCCCGTTGGCACTTTTTTCCATATGACTCCCCTGATGATTCTCCATGACCGGAGTTGAAACGCGTAGGGAGGAAGATTCTACGTTTCAAGAGGTTTTGGGACTCTGCCTTTACACATATTGGGTGGGCTGGTCCCTTAGAGCAAGGTCCATTTGGGGCCTGTCCTTGTCAGGACAGGAGTTACAGAGGGGTTACAGGGTAGACATACTACTTCAGCCCTGCCCCTCCTCATCTAATTGGATCTCTACTGTGTCGTACGGAAGTATACAGTGTCCGGCAGCTTGGGTGAGATCCAACCATTCTTTTTTATTGAGCACTGGTTCACCTGAGCACTTTGTATGTTTTTTTCGTTTGTGTCCTGTTGGATGTGCAGTTTTTAGCATTTAATATTAAAAGTTATGTTTTATTAGTGGATATCCTCCACAGCTGATTCTGTCTTGAGCCAGGGGGTATATATATGGTGTGTTTTTTGCACACTATTGCTTTTTCTGCTATTGATTGTGCTTGCTATGGCTGGGTTTCTGGCAGCAGGCCCTGACACAGACCTATGGCTGACTGAGGCCAAAGACATTTTTTCAGAGAAAGCTTTTTCTCAAAAGAAATATACACCTACTTATGCTTCTGTCTTTAAGGACCTGAACAGAGTATATAGGGAACAAATAGTTTCTTGGTGGGAACTACAAAGCCTTGAGAACTATATAAAAAATGGTATAGTCCCAAGAGGACTACGTATTTCCCTTACCCCAGCAGCACGGTGCAGAAACCCCCAGTTGATGAGTCTTTGGGAGAAAGAAGCTACCTGCAGTTCCCTGAGATTTATGCAGATTTTAGTCAATGAAGAAAAAATCAATTTGGAGAGACTGAATATTAAACTTAAAGAACAGATAGAGATTACCAAAAAATTTGAGTCTGAGAAAGACTTCATTGTGAAGGAGACTGAGTTACAAAACTCCATTGAGAAATTTCAATATAATCTCAAAGAAAGAAAGCATAAACAATATCTCAGGGACCTGCAGGACTTCAAAGACAACAAAATATATCAAGTTGTGGTGGATAGATCTGAAAGAGGAGATAGAGAGACAGATCTGTCTTCTACTGAGACAGACCTGTCAGATACAGAGAGTAGAAGGCCCACTCCTAAAAACCGACAGAGGGGGAGGGGTAGCAACTACCGTAGAGGAGATAGATTTCAGACCAATATACCTAGGACTGTTTTTTTAGATCGACCATACCAGCTCCGCAGTCACAGGTTTTGAATCTATCAGACAGACAGCTTACGGAGGTTGAAATGTCGGTCCTTTCAAAAGGATTATCGTTTATACCCAGTTCTGATTTTGTTCCGTTTGATATGATTAAGGATTTGAATCTGTTCATAAGGAAACTCAAGTGGCATAAATTTTTTAAACAAAAGGACAAAAAAACCTGTCATGAACTGGGCATCTCTCTTGATATGCTACCTGATATACAACTTCTGGCAGGTCTGGATACCACACCAGCCACAATTGGAGGAACTGGTCCCTTCACCCAACTCAAAAATCCTAGTAAAAAGTTGGCCCCAGTAGGTGGAGATCTCTCCGCAATTGATGTCTTCTTGAATTTGAGTACCCAAGACATCAAGAATTTAGCGCACTGCCAGTCTCGTCACAATCTCAGTAGAGTACAGATGGAGGCTCTCCGGGGTTTAGAAAATGACAAATCCCTTATTTTCAAGCCATCTGACAAAGGTGGCAATATTGTGGTTATGGGGATCGACGGGTATAGGAATATGTGTTTGTCGTTACTTAATGACCGGTCCACTTATGCCCATGTAACAACGAATCCAACTACTAAATGTGTGTCAGAACTTAGGGCCATTTTACTTAAAGCCAAGGCTGAGAAACTGATTGATGAGGATGAGTTCTCCTTCCTGTTGCCCCTCCACCCGGTTATGCCCACATTCTATGCCCTCCCAAAGGTCCACAAGGGCCTGGATCCGCTAAAGGGTAGACCCATTGTCTCTGGGATAGGAGGTGTTGGACAAAATGTGGGTATTTACATCGATAATGTCCTAAGACCATTTGTTACCGCACTTCCATCCTATGTTAGGGACACCATGGATCTGCTTCGCAGACTAGAGGGTATTTCCCTAGAACCTGGCACCCTCCTGGCCAGCATTGACGTTGAGTCTCTGTACTCCTCAATCCCACATCAGTGTGGAGTTCAGGGGGTGCAATACTTTTTGAACACAAGGGGGTGTCAGTTCAGGGCCCACAATGAACTTATCATATCTCTTCTTGAATTTGTACTGCATAACAATTTTTTTTGCTTTGATGGCAGGATCCTCCACCAGCTCAGGGGCACTGCCATGGGCAGCCCATGTGCGCCCACTTACGCAAACTTGTTCCTGGGCTGGTGGGAGGACAGTATTGCCTTCTCAGAGACTTATGAGAATTATCTGGCCCTTGTGGACCTTTGGGTCAGATATATAGATGATATTTTCATATTGTGGAGGGGCACCAGGGAGTGTTTTGCTGAGTTTGTGGCATCCCTTAACGATAATGAGATTGGCCTCAGCTTTACTTTTGAAATACAGGAAGAGAGACTACCATTTCTGGATGTCCTCATCTCTAAATCTAGGGATGGGGAGTGTCTTGAAACTACTGTGTACAGGAAGCCGACCGCAACCAATTCCCTTTTAAGGTGGGACAGCCATCATCCCTTCTCTCTAAAAAAGGGTATCCCTAAAGGCCAATACCTTAGGTTGCGTCGCAACTGTTCCAATCAAAGGGATTTTAAAATAAAGGCGGATGATCTTCGGCAGAGGTTCCGGACCAGGGGCTACCCGGATTGGATTCTTAGGGAAGCATTTCGCCATGCGAATGCATGTGAGAGGGGGACCTTGCTTATACCCCGAAATAGAGAAGAAGAGACCCCTAAGGAGACTAGGGTGATTTGCACCTTTGACAATGGGGCAGGACCCGTGAGGGACATCTTGAAAAAACATTGGGGAATTTTAGGGATGGACGAGGACGTGAAAGATATCATTGGCAAGGAACCAAGGATCACCTATCGGAGAGGTAGGAGTTTAGGTGATAGACTCATGCATAGCCATTTCACTACGCCTAGAAAGGAGACATGGCTTCCTCAAAGACCAGCAGGATGTTTTAAATGTGGAGCCTGTGGAGCCTGTGTGGCGTGTGATTTTGTCCTTACTGGGAAGGTATTCCATAATGAGCATACACAGCAGTCCTATACCATCAGGGACTTTATCAATTGTAGAACAACAGGGATTGTATACAGGGTGAGTTGTATCTGTGGAATCACCTACATTGGAAAAACGATCAGAGAATTCAGACGACGAGTGGGGGAACACTTGGGGGATATACGAAACAGAAGGGATACCCCGATAGCAAAACATGTGCATGATATACATGGGGGTGACCCCAAGGTCTTGCGTTTTATGGGGATTGATAAGGTGCATCCTCCGTCCAGGGGGGGTGACCTGGATAAAATGCTTCTTCAGAGAGAAGCGAGATGGATCTTTCTTCTGGATACATGCCAACCCCATGGTTTGAACGAACAACTTAATTATAGCTGTTTCCTTTAGGCTTTATTTACCTTATTAGTGGTGTTCTCCTTGCCTAGTCTTTCTCTCCATTACTCTCTGTCCGTTCCCTCCCTCTCTCCCCTTCCCCTTTCCCATCTTATTATTTTATGTAATTTGTTATTTGTCTGTTTGACGGGTCCTCTCCAGTTACCATGCCAAAGAAAGCAAGATATATTATGATCCATCGGGATCTGTTTGGAAACTAGCCACTGCTACTTTCTATATAGCCATCTAGGTTATAATGGGTGTCACTATGACTTCAATTACTGACACCTCTATGTCTAGTATGAGCTTCTGTTTTTTGCTTCTGTGCATCCATTTTTATCCACGTTTCACGCTAATTGTTTTATGGAATTTTGTTTAATTGATCTTCGCCCATTTATGTTAGCCTCTAACCCCCTCCCCCTTGTTTGGGTTTATAATCCATTTCTGCCAGTTTGCTTGTGATTATGCATGGATGTGGGTACCGCATAGAATCTTATTTGTTGATATCATGAGTTGATTCGGTTATTGTGACGCTTCCCCCCCTCCCTTCTGTGCAACTTACAAGGGCCGGTGCTTCACTGTGGTCGTGGACGGAGACGGCTTGCGTTTCACCCTTGAAACGCATTCACCATGGCAACATGTGGGCGCCGTACAGGATGTGACGCGTACAAGATGGCGCCGCAACTTCTGGTACCTGCACTTACCACGCGGAGTGAGTCGGCTTGCGTTCCACTGCTGGAGCGCACCCAGCGTTACATGTTGTGGGCGCCGTACAGGATGTGACGCGTACAAGATGGCGCCGCAACTTCCGGTTCCTGCACTTACCACGCCGAGTGAGTCGGCTTGCGTTCCACTGTTGGAGCGCACCCAGCGTTACATGCTGTTGGGCGCTTCATAGGATGTGATGCGCACAGGATGGCGCCACAACTTCCGGTGCATGCGCTCACTATGTGATATTATGTATAATCCAGTAACCATGTGGACATGGTGAGTGCTTGTGCCATATGGCCGCTTATGATAGTGGAGGTTTACTGACATCAATTATGCCCCCGACTATGTACGCCTGGCTAAACACATCAGCGCACATGAGATGGCGCCGTAACTCCGGTGCCCCCTTTTTTTTTTTTTTTTTCGTATATCATTATTTATAAACTGGTAACCATGCAGCCGCATATGGCTTTTTTTTTTTTTTTTTTTTTTTTTTTTTCCGTATATCATTATTTATAAACTGGTAACCATGCAGCCGCATATGGCTTTTTTTTTTTTTTTTTTTTCGTATATCATTATTTATAAACTGGTAACCATGCAGCCGCATATGGCTTTTTTTTTTTTTTTTTTTTTTTCGTATATCATTATTTATAAACTGGTAACCATGCAGCCGCATATGGCTTTTTTTTTTTTTTTTTTCCGTATATCATTATTTATAAACTGGTAACCATGCAGCCGCATATGACTAGTGCTGGTTTTGTGCGGCTATGATAATTTCTCATTCATGAGTATGGGGGCTCACGGGCATTATTTATGCCCCCTTGGAATGCCCCAACTGGATCTATAGCTTTTTGGGGCATACAGTGCACATGGTTTATTAGGCAGTTTGATCCGTTCCGGGTTTTCCCATATCCCAGTATATCAGGTACTAGGGGGAGGGGCTTTGGGTATATAGAGAGGCTTCACAGAGGTGGGTTGTACTCTACCAGAGACTGTGGACACAGACGGTCATCTCCAGCGTGGGTTACCTAGCCACTGCAGGCCCCACAATTTAGACGGACTTACATCTCTGTGCCCGTTGGCACTTTTTTCCATATGACTCCCCTGATGATTCTCCATGACCGGAGTTGAAACGCGTAGGGAGGAAGATTCTACGTTTCAAGAGGTTTTGGGACTCTGCCTTTACACATATTGGGTGGGCTGGTCCCTTAGAGCAAGGTCCATTTGGGGCCTGTCCTTGTCAGGACAGGAGTTACAGAGGGGTTACAGGGTAGACATACTACTTCAGCCCTGCCCCTCCTCATCTAATTGGATCTCTACTGTGTCGTACGGAAGTATACAGTGTCCGGCAGCTTGGGTGAGATCCAACCATTCTTTTTTATTGAGCACTGGTTCACCTGAGCACTTTGTATGTTTTTTTCGTTTGTGTCCTGTTGGATGTGCAGTTTTTAGCATTTAATATTAAAAGTTATGTTTTATTAGTGGATATCCTCCACAGCTGATTCTGTCTTGAGCCAGGGGGTATATATATGGTGTGTTTTTTGCACACTATTGCTTTTTCTACATACAACAAACCAAGAACAACGGTGCAGAAGGGACCAGCAGATGACAAAATACATGCCACAAGCAACATAAAAACACAGTCACCCAAGGTACGCCCCCTGAGGAAGGTACATTCACCGAAACGCGCGTCGGGGTGTCTCGGTGTCCCCCACGCTGGTCCGGATCCGCCACAGCAGGTAATATGTACAGCGGACCACTGTGTCCACATGCCTCTTACTATACTCCTGTGTACTACTTATGCTGATATTCAGCCCTCTCTAGGCAGCATTGTTGTTAATCTTATGCTTAGGAGGTGGTCAGCATGAGGCTGTGTGCTCTGTTGCATTGGCTGGGTGGTTCTGGACCTTTGTTGGGGTCACCGTACCTTGGGTGACTGTGTTTTTATGTTGCTTGTGGCATGTATTTTGTCATCTGCTGGTCCCTTCTGCACCGTTGTTCTTGGTTTGTTGTATGTAATTTTATAATTATTTTGTAATAAAGTATCTTTTTAGTGGATTCAGTGACTGTATCTGTCCTTGTTTGTTCTTATGCAATTCTGGCAGTTATCCATATTGTCCATGGATGGTGGGTGTATGTTTAGTTATATATACCATCATATATATATGTAGGATTCTTTTACACCACCAACAATGCTTATTAGAATATTTCTATGCTATTATATCAGTGTGGATCAAGAATTTTTTTACTTTTTAAATGCATTTCACCATTCCATATTCTGGGTAATTGTGATGAATCCATCTTCCTCACTTCAATTAGTCATACAGCAGACCTATGACATGGGCAGATTAAGTAACAATGCAAAGTCCGTGCAGACGAAAACCTAAACTTATGTATTTTTCATATTGTTTATCAATGCACTGTACATTATTGAGGTGCATAATGTGTTACACCACATAGGGTCAGATATATACAAAATGTTCAGAGAATGCAAAAAAGAATTTTTGCTCAATATACGAATGTATGAATCACGAATGTATGAGTGGCGCTTGGAAGAAAAAAAACCTCCATATTGGGTGGAAGTTAATCAGCTTCTGTAGTAAAATATTAATCTAGTTCTCCTTCAGCAAACATGTTTCATAATAAACTTTAGAATTAAATCTTGTGATTGCCCCTGTCTTTTCATACAACTAAAGCAAGCCAAAATCCTGCCTGGAAGAGAGTCTAATGCGATGCAGAAATTCCAATAATGTTGTATTAGGTCATTGCTATTTAATAAATTGCCTAAAGAGTCTTACGGTAAAAGTGACAGGACCGCCCTACCATCTTTTCTTTCTGAAATTGGAACGGTGATAACTGGGTCTTCTAATATTTTTAAAACGTCTGTTCATCTCATTACTGATAAACTAACAGCGAAGAACATTGATATAAAATCATGCAGTACAAAGTTAGAGAAACCTAGAAACTTTTCTTTCCTTCTACGACTAAAATTAGAATTCGCCTACTTATCATGAACTTGAGGTATGATAGTTTATAGCTGTTGCTACACTGCCAGTCTCTATTTGTCCTCTGATATCCATGTGAATTTTAAAGGGGTTGCATTGAGTGAAGTGCGCAGTACACGCTGTCACATCAGTGGCACACCATTTGCCGCGTGGCATCAGGTCTGTTCACTGAGATTTGTTTCCTGCTGCACTCCTTTGCACTGATACTAAAACATGGTGGTTCCATCTGACCTTAGGAGGCGTGGGCAGTCTCGGCAGGAATTTAACCCTGCTCTTTTCTGCAGAGATCTGGCTCCACAGCCTATCCCATGTGAGCAAGCTCTATATAGGGCAGCTCCTCCCACTCGTCGTTGCCTGACCTTATGGTTTCAACCGTGTTTGTTCATGTGTATGCTTTCTTTTGTATTTTGCTTCCCGTTGCCAACCCAGACAGTTCTCTCATCCTGCCTGATCTCTCCAATCCTGACCTCTGCTACTCCTACTGATCCTGTGCTGCCTGCCCTGACCTTGAACTGTCTAACCATGTTTAGTCTTTGCCCTTATGTACCACGAACCCGTACCCCAGACCTGGGGAATGTCCTGGAGTGGTACCTGGTGACTACCTGCAGCCAAGCCTAACCTCTCCACCAGAGGCTAAAGCAAAAACCAGGTAGTCGCTTAGTCACACCCCTCCAGGCTAAGCCCGGCCCATGGCACAGTGGGTCCACACCCATCAACGTTACACTTGCGATGTGAGGATTCACAAGTTTGGAGTCACCCTGAGTGCCTAAGGCCAGACAAGCCCTTTAATAACTATTTCTGTAATAATTTTTCAGGGATCCAATTGCTGATAGCAAATTCCTGCTGACAAATCACCAGGAAGTAGGGGAGTGATCACTAACTGGTTACATGGTTACATTCCTAAATTGGTCATGCCAGGACACATTGGTTGTAATATATTGCACTTGGCAGAATAACTGTTCTAAGGTGTTGTATTATTACATTAAATGGAAGCTGAAGATGCCAGCTGTTTCCTAAGAATTTCACAGATGTTACATATAGATCGTAGCAATGACTTAGTGCCAAATTTTAGCAACCCTCCAGCCGATACCTAAAACTTCACTATACATGGTATGTATAGTGAATATACTTGGTGCCCTTCTTCTAAATCATCATGCTACCTTTTGTGTTTGTGCTCTTTATCGCACAGTAACCTCAGTTACCTCGAACAACTCTATGGACAATGCTATAGAGAAGTCCTGAAACACTTCCCCACTCCTTCTGTGAAGATCTGAGGTTGTAATAATCACTTAGGCAGATTAACGATGCAACTATTTTTTTCCTTACGTCCATATATTTACAACAACTCTAAGTAGATGTCAAAAATACATTTCACCCAGTCCACAAGATCCCCTCCCCAGGGACGGTAGTTCCACTGCTCCTGTGCCAGGCAAGACTCGCTGTCTCCCAACTTTTGGTTGGCCCACAGGTTTTGTATCTCCTGCCAATATAGTCTGTAGTCACAGTTCACTCTCCTCCAGACGACAGATAACACGATCGTAGCACATGTATCCAGCAGCAACAGTCCTTGAGAGAGTTCCTCAAATCCAGATGACAGATTCCATGACCATAGCACATGTATCCAGCCAAGCTGGCAACTGATTTCCAAACTCCATAGGCCATTCATACATGGGCACCAGGACCTCAGCAATACATCCTCACCCCTTGAGATCACTGCACCAACTCCCTCACTAAACATGTGGCTTACTGTTCTCCCTCCCTGGGATCAGCCCCCTGAATGGGCAGAAGTGTTCACACCCTCCTCCACAAAATTAACTATGCATTGGTGGAGGTATTTTTCTCAGGCCGAACCTAGCACCTGGCACTGCATGTAAGACTCCCTGTGGTGACGGTTCCACTGGGTCTAATATCCCCATCCACATAAAGGGATTATTGACTGGGCAAACCATGGCTCGGGGCCCCTGGGACACTTATGAGAGTAATGTCTTGGGTCTGTCTTTGTGTATGCATAACATCTAGCCTGCATGTCTTCCTCTGCTTACTCTCACTGAATGGAAACATTGATTCCTGAGGCTGATCTGAGGAGCAAGTAAATCTCTAATAAAACACAACAATAAGAGTGACGTAACCAATGCTCCTTGCTGTAAAAAGTCTGAATCCCTTAGAGCGGAATCCGCAGCTCTATCTTCATTAGTCAGATAGTATTTAGAACAAGGCCAGCTTCTCACACCTTTTATGATTATTATTATTTATTATTGCGCCATTTATTCCATGGCACTTTTTAGGTGAAAAGGGGTATACATAAAAAAAGTACAATAATATTTAAACAATACACATTACTGACTGGTACAGAAGGAGAGAGGACCCTGCCCATGAGGGCTCACAGTCTACAAGGGATGGGTGTGAATACAGAAGGGGAGAGCTGGTCATGCAGTGGTATGGTGGAATGAAAGTGACTGTAGGTTGTACACTTGTCGGAAGAGGCGGGTCTTCAGGGTCCTTTTGACGGTTTTCATGGTAGGCCTGAGTCTGATGTGTTGGTGTAGAGAGTTCCAGAGTAGGGGGGATACATGGGAGAAATCTTGTATATGATTGCGGGAAGAGGAGATAAGAGGGGAGAAGAGAAGGAGTTTTTTTGGACCTTTTGGACAGGAAAGCAAAAAAAAAGAAAAGCACCATGAGACAAAATGCAGAAATGGCATTAGGATTAGTTATGAGCGAAGGTGCTCGGATATAGTGTTATCCATGCATGCTATTGTGCTAACCGAGTGTCTTTGGCGTGCTCAAAAAATATGTTCAAATCTTAGCAGCTACAGGTCTAGCGGCTGTTAGGTAGCCGCAACACATGCAGGGATTGCCTAACAAACAGGCATGTGGTTAGCACAATAGCATGCTCGGATAACACCTTATCCAAGCACGTTCGCGCATCACTAATCAAGATGCTTCATAAGGAGGGTACAAGGTGTTTTCATGATAAATGTGCCATATATACTGATATTTGAGGTGTCAACTGGAGGGTCAAATGCCTAAACTGTGTTTAGGTATGGGAAAGATGTATATCTTGGTACCGTGTTAGCCAGTAGATAGAAAATATTTAGAATTGAGTGTCCTCAGTGGTTGATACCTTTTTAATGGCTAACTGAAAAGATGGTAACAAATTGCAAGCTTTCGAGACTACTCAGGTGCCTTCATCAGGCATAGACTAATACAAATTCTGAAGAATCACATTTTTATGCACAATACAGCCCAGAAATAATGCCATAGATAAGACAGGTGATGTGAAGCAGAACTACAATTATGTGAGAGTTATAAACAGTTGTGTCCATAAATATTGGGACAGTTTATAGATAAGGAGCTTGGATGTTTTATTGTCCTCTGATTGGGGTCTGGTTCTTTGTTATAATGCCCCCACACGGCCTGAGGAGCAAATTCCTTAATTGATGTAAAAAGACATAAATCCATGCTATACATTCATTCCTGCACTGAGTGTGTCAAAGGTCGTCATCAGCTTATATTCCCAAACTCTTCTCTTTCTCTGAGATTTGAAATTGACCTTTAATATAAGTAATCTCATATCCATGGTGCACACAGAGTTTTTGAAGCTGTCAAAAACAATGTTTTCTAGTGGAAACCTCTTTGGCAAATGCTCTTTTTTTTTGGTGACGCAATTTATTTCCTGAAGTGGTATTAAACACTTTTGTTTTTTTTTTTTTTAAAGCATTTTTTCCTGAAGCCTTTTTTGCAGCATTTTGAGTTTTGATTTCACTCTGCCTAGTTTTGGAGAATTTTCCACCAAGATGCACTTCACTTGACATGCTCTTTCTATTATCACCCAGCATTTTTCAAAATCTGAAGAGTAAAGAAAACCCTCTGGGAGATCAGTGTCCGGCCCATAGATCTTAACAGTGCATTTCCAAATAAGAAAAACGTGGATTTTTAGGGATTAAGACATCGGATCACAGACGTCAATGTATCAACCTTCTATGACCTACATGTCCATATAGACGGCTTAGGAGGGTTGATCCTCTTGACAGATTCCCTTTAAAGACTCTTCAAAAAACTCCATGTTCACATAGCCTTAAGGCCCCTTCACATTAAGCGACGCTGCAGCGATACCGACAACGATCCGGATCGCTGCAGCGTCGCTGTTTGGTCGCTGGAGAGCTGTCACACAGACAGCTCTCCAGCGACCAACGATCCCGAGGTCCCCGGTAACCAGGGTAAACATCGGGTTACTAAGCGCAGAGCCGCGCTTAGTAACCCGATGTTTACCCTGGTTACCAGCGTAAAAGTAAAAAAAACCAAACACTACATACTTACCTACCGCTGTCTGTCCCCGGCGCTGTGCTTCTCTGTACTCCTCCTGCACTGACTGAGCACAGCGGTCGGAAAGCAGAGCGGTGACGTCACCGCTCTGCTTTCCGGCTGACCGACGCTCACAGCCAGTGCAGGAGGAGTGCAGAGAAGGAGAGCGCCGGGGACAGACAGCGGTAGGTAAGTATGTAGTGTTTGTTTTTTTTTTTACTTTTACGCTGGTAACCAGGGTAAACATCGGGTTACTAAGCGCGGCCCTGCGCTTAGTAACCCGATGTTTACCCTGGTTACCAGTGAAGACATCGCTGGATCGGTGTCACACACGCCGATCCAGCGATGTCTGCAGGGAGTCCAGCGACGAAATAAAGTTCTGGACTTTCCTCAGCGACCAACGATCTCCCAGCAGGGGCCTGATCGTTGGTCGCTGTCACACAGAACGATTTCATTAACGATATCGTTGCTACTTCACAAAAAGCAACGATATCGTTATGTGTGAAGGTACCTTAAGAGATGACAAGTTGATTGACTGTTTCCAATGCTGAATTGCAAAATTGTTTGTCTCTTTTGACTTATAATTTAGCGTAACTCAGAATATATCAGAGGTATTCAGATTTAGGCATGTATGGGACATGCTTTAAATCATCGGGGTTTGGCAGAGCACACCTTGCCATACGTCTTGTTATATGAATTATTTCCTTGTCATTTGCTATCCTGGAGCATGAAACATCTTTACGTTTTTTTGTTTTTATTTTTTGAGCAATAAAATCCATGCAAATACAAAATATTTTTTTTGCGTGGGTGACTTGAAATTTCATTTGGTACCATTTTAAGGCATGCGCACACAGAACTTATCTGAAAAAGCGTTAAAAAAATACATAAAATGAACAAATGCACAGCAGTGTAAAAATAACTTGGTGTGCATACGTTTTTGTCTTTTTAAGAAATTAACCACTTCAAAGATTTTCAAAAACCAGAAGGGGTTCAAATAAGTCAGTGGTCCATTCTTGTGGAGTCTTCCACTTGGAAAACATTTCACTATTAACACAGAATATTAAAAAAGGAAAGAAAAAAAAAAAAGACTGAAAAGACGTAAAAAAAAAGGGACTTCGGGAAAAACAGCGTTGCTGTTTTCCTAAAGCGTCTTCCTATAGCAAAAATAATCCGGACATGCCAGGGTCTATAAGATGCCGTGTGTATATACCCTTAAGGTACATGTAATTTTATTTGCTTTTTTTTCCATTTTCTAGGAGAAAGTTGAATGAAAAAGACGGTAATTTTAGCATTGGGGAAATGGCCGACTGAATAGACTTGCATACCGCTCCCTAAATGCCGCAGTCAGAGATTGACAGTGACATATAAAGGGTTAAACAGCTGTTAGAGACTAGAGTTGAGCGAATTTGCTCTGGTTCCCTCTTATTCGGCAAGCGCTAGAGCTTGCCGAATAAGAGGGAACTCGAGTAAATTCGCTCATCTCTATTAGAGACTTATTGATGTTACAAACCCTGCTGTATAAAGTTGTGTTCCCATGCAGTGGTCTTGTTGTGACTTTTACCCACAGAAAGACTGTGCCACCTTTTGCTGTTACCCTGCACAATCCCTCAGGGAAACGGCTGCAAGACTGCGCAGCTATAATGATCGGCAGCACGGTGTTACTGTTCCAAGCAGCTGTTTCCATGTAAGATTAAGCGATTGTGCAGGGAAACCGTAAACAGACGGCAGTGACACAGAGGTGCTGTGGTTTAAAACCGCGTGACTATTGCATGTGACCACAGCCTTAGGCTATTTTCACATTTGCGGTTGTGCGCAGCGTATCGTCCGCAACCACAAACGCATTCAAACGCATGATAACGCAGCGTTTTTTATCCGCATAAGCTTACGCATGACAGCAAAAAAAAAAAGCAACATTTGTATGCGTTTTTACATGCATTTGCGCTTTTTATGCTCATGCGTTTGATATTTCCAGGAGAGCGTATCTGAATGGACATGTCTAAATCAGTTCCTGGACATGCACAGTCCAAAGTACGCAAGCGAATCAAATGCATGTGTACGCAAAGACATGCATATGCATGTGTTCCCATAGACAGTAATCCGTTTTTTTTAATGCACTCATCTGCATGCACATGCCTGTGCATATTTGACAGAAATTTGCCACCTCAAAAATTCCAACATGGTGCGTTAGCTGCCCCCCACCACACACCGCGAAAAAATGCATGAGTAGGCAAACACCGGCGAACGCATGCAAACGCATGCACCTGCGTCTACAATGTTAAAGATAGGAAATCAAGATGCATGCGGATGTATGCGTCAGAAACGCTGTGGACACAACCGCAAATGTGAAACCAGCCTTAGACAAACGGCACTAGTTGTGTGGGGAGCGTGCGGAAACCAACCGTATTCAGTCTCCGCCACCTGACCTGAATGACAGCTACAACTTGTATGGAAAAGTTGTGAGCTCTCAGCAGCAGAAATGAAGGTCCGTGAAGAGCTGTCAATCAGGCTAAGGCCGGCTTTCCTGGAAAGCTCCCAGGCTCGAGTTCATATGAGGACACCCAGCAGAGGGCGCATCACCGCGAATGAAGGTAACTACAGGTCATTGACCTACATTACCTTCATTCCCTGGGGTTTTACAGGCACGAGCACAGCTGCATTATAGCAGAGCTCATGCCTGTAAAATATTTTAACCCCTTCAGATGGATTTACATCGTGGGACGTTACAGATCATCGGAAGGTATGTATATTGTTGGTTTATTATTTTTCCTTTGCTACAGAGTGAGGGTCTTCAGGTGGATTGAGAGAACAATAAAATATTCAAACAAACTGTGTGTTCATTTCATTAAAATAAATTTTAATAATGTGTGTGTTTTTTTAACCATTTCATGCTATTGGATTAATAATGGATAGGTGTCAGAATTGACGCTTCTCCATTATTAATCTGGCTTAATGTCACCTTACAATAGCAAGGTGACATTAACCCTTCATTACCCCATATCCCACCGCTACACGGGAATGGGAAGAGAGTGGCCAAGTGCCAGAATAGGCGCATCTTCCAGATGTGCCTTTTCTGGGGTGGCTGGGGGCAGATGTTTTTAGCCAGTGGGGGGCCCAAAAACCGTGGACCCTCTCCAGGCTATTAATATCTGCCCTCAGTCACTGGCTTTACTACTCTGGCGGAGAAAATTGCGCGGGAGCCCACACCAATTTTTTCCACCATTTAACCCTTAAATTTAATAGCTAGAGTGCCCAAATTTTGCACATACACACTACTGACATTAGTAGTGTGGAATATGCAAAAAAAATGGGGATATGAGATGATTTAGTGTATGTAAACCATGTCTCATATCATGTCGGGATTAGGAAGGAGATAGCAAAAGCCGGTAATTGAATTACCGGCTTTAAAGCTATCTAGCGCTGTATGAAATATTAATACGTATGTGTCTCAATGATATATAGATATATATATATATATATATATATATATATATATATATATATATATATATATATATATATATATATATATATATACCTATTCTATGTGTACACATTTATTCTACCTATTCTATTGTAAGCTGTCAGTGTGATTTTACTGTACACCGCGCTGAATTGCCGGCTTTTCTCTCTAACACCGCTGCGTATTTCTCGCAAGTCACACTGCTGGTCCGTGTGTAATCCGTATTTTTCTGGCCCCCATAGACTTTCATTGGCGGATTTTTTGCGCAATACGGTGACAAACGCAGCATGCTGCGATTTTCTACGGCCGTAGAAGACCGTATAATACGGATCAGTAAAATACGGCTGATAGGAGCAGGGGCATAGAGAAGCATTGTACCGTATGCAATCCGTATTTTCAGCTCCCCTCTTGCGTCCGTAAAACACGGTAGTGTGACGCCGGCCTAAGTGGGCAGAGATTGATATTTTCAAATGGCTTTTCAATGTAGGCACGCCAGCCTCAGTATGGGCGACTAACTTGATGTATGCCATTTCAATATTTAAATTTTGTGACCGATTTGTTTTGAAAGGCAAAAAGGGTAAGGACAGTCATGATCATAGCTCCCAATTGTTCCGGATTCAGCCGTACAGTCAATTCAGGGCTTTTGTCCCAGCTTCTGATACTCACCTCTTCATCGTTCTGCATGAATTAAATTGTATTTTTACTGCTTCTTTCTCTGTGATCATGACAAAGGGTATCCGTGACTCATGCGAGACCCGATTTCCCAACCTTGTACTATCTCAGAATTACAACCCCCTCCCCCTTTCTAAACCAAAGAAATCCAACCTTAATAAACACACGACAGTCATGAATTAGATTAATTGGCCACAGCAGCCATTTATTAACATTTAAATATACAACATATTAAAACCATAAACTTCCAAAAGTGAATAGTCCTCGAAGCCCAAACCATATAACCGAAAAATATCCAAAAAAGTCCCACTTTTTTGGCCCTAGGTTAGTTTTACCCCCAGCCGCTACGCACCAGCTCGGAGGCAGATAACAAGCAACATGGCCAAACCACAAGCCTGTTAATGGGTCCCTTAATAATCCCTCCCACGGGATTATATATATATACCTCAACCATTTGAATTCACCCAGTGGAGTCCAGGACCTGTTGATTTCCCCCCCCCTCCCCCCCCATCAATCCGCCATTTTCTAATTCCACCAACTTTGAGGACCTCCCTCCCATGCCAAACTGCCATGACAAATGTTCTTCCATAATTAAATAAAAACACAATTAAAATAACAAACATTCCCAAACCCGAAACCATTGACATAATCGAGTCCATAAACCTTAAACCTCAATAAAGGGTAGGGTGGGTGGGATGGTCCCCTTAACCCCACCTCTGACCCCACCAACTCCCCAGATTCAAACTCCACTCTTCCTATAACCATAGCATTAACCCCATAGCCCACTCCAGACCTGTCAGGTCCCTATATTTCCACGTCACCTCGTCATGTCGGCCTCCCCTGATGGCCAGGGGCCCAGTACGGCCTCTCTTAAAAAGGGTATCCGTGACTCATGCGAGCTCTTAATGAGACCCCATTTCCCAACCCCGTACTATCTCATATTAAAACGATAAACTCCTGGAAGTGGAGGTTCCTCAAAGCCTAAACCATATAACCGAAAAATATTCAAAAAAACTTCCCACTTTTTTGGCCCTGGGATAGTCTTACCCCCAGCCGCTCCGCACCAGCTCAGAGGCAGATAACAACCAATCTGGTCAAACCACAAGCCTGTTAATGGGTCCCTTAATAATCCCTCCCACAGGATTATATATCTATACCTCGACCATTTGAATTCACCCAGGGGAGTCCAGGACCTGTTGAGATCCCCCCCATCAATCCACCATTTTCCAATTCCACAGACTTCGAGGACCTCCCTCCCATGCCATGAACATAAATGTTCTGACCCCTCAAACATTTATGTCCCCCCACGCTTTCAAAGCTGTTTCGATGCCTTCCTGTATAGCCAAGCACCATATATCCGTGCCGACCGCATTCAAATGCACGCCATCCAACCTCCAGTGCCGGACTCCAAATCTATGTGCCACTCTACTACTGCCCCATTCCTTGCCATAAATTGAATAACAGCTTTGTTCACCTTGATCCTTGCTTTATTCACCCCTTCAACCGACCTAGCGCCCCACCAAACCTTCTGCAGAACAATGTGGGACCAAATCACCAAAACCCTTGGAAACATCGCCCAAAGCCTTAACATTTCAAATTTGATGTCTTTTATCAGCTCTCTACAAGGCCTCTTCCCTAAATCATTTCCCCCTAAATGTATAATCACAATGTCTGGGACCTGATCCAAGCGCACAAAGCGATGAAACTCAGGCAAAAACTGACTCCATACCATCCCCCTTTTTCCAATCCACCGCAGGGTTACCAATTCCCACAGGAAACCCAACTGACGTCCATCCGGACGAACTGCTGCCCTCAGTGCGGCCAAGAAAACGAAAGTGTCCTATTATCCACACCAGTCGCTGTCCATGCTCTGCAAGAAGAAAAAAACAATAACACTGATTACATTCAATAACCAAATACTGAAGCCGTGAATCTCAGACCAATTCCGGGTGAACATATGACTGGAATCTCTCCGATTCCCACCGCCCGATCCTCTTCACCACATCATCACCCAAAACCCTCTTGGCCGCTTCCGTTGCTGCCCCTATCTGAAATCAATGTCCACAGAATAAATCCACCTCCCATTCTGAAAAACATACTCCCAATAATTGCCTTCCAGTAACTAATAACACTTCAAAAGAGACCCGTCGCCTACCGTCCATCGACTTCTGCCCTTTTTTCCAGCCCCTTACCACTTGGGTCACTAAGAATGATTTTGTCTCGTCCCTGATACCTCTAACTTTAAAACTGAACGATAATCCGGCCAAAAACGTACTCACTTTGGATAAGGACCAGCCAACCTCACAACAATGACCCACAAGCAACAATAGCCTACTCTCCTCGTCATTCCAGCCCCCTCGGATGTCTTCCAAGCCTGCCAAGTATTCCAAGCCTGATAACATTGTCTCCAAGACCTATCCGACAATGATTTTGAAAACAACTCCCTAACGGCCAGAAGGCCAGGTTCCACAGTTCCGCTGGACATTATAGGCCCGCTGAATCCGTATAATGTCTTGGCTCTTGAGACTGATGCCACTGTAAATGGGGAAAAAAACATCATCATCATTAGTAATAATACTGGCCTTAAACTCTGCCACAATCCATAAATTAAGCTTCAAGCCAAGAAAAACCATATGCTGCAGTGTCTTGACGACCGCCGGAGTTGCGGCGGATAAAGTGTTGATAACCTCCACCACCACCGCGTGTTCGCAAGGAAAACAATTTTTTTTTATTCTTTATCATCTCACCCCAGACCGATAATGCCACAACCCTTGGGAATAAATGAAGCAGAATCCGATTTTTTGACAAACCTTGTTCGCACCATGTGAATGGCCACTTCGCCAATAACCGGTTACCTTGAAAATGCAAAGCAAAACAGCGTTTGCCATCCACTTTGACAAAGAGACCTAAAACGTCCACACTTTCAACTGGCTGAATCCAAATGGATCTGCCGTTATACTCCTCCAGAAAAAGTGCCCACACCTTCAAATCCTCCCTCAATTCCTTTTCTAATCTGATAAAATGTAAGGGAGATTTCACCCCCGCTGTCATCAAGGACAAACGCCGACAAAAAGCGCGACCCATCTGCATAATCCTGCAAGCAAAATTCAGCTTGACCAACAATGATTGTAAATCGTGCAGCGTTATCTCCGCAGAGAGCCTGCTTTTGTAACCTCGTCTCGAAAAGCAATCACTTTGTCATCAGGCAATCTACATTCCATCGCCACGGTGTCGATCTCTATACCCAAAAAACTCAGCGAGGTTACAGGCCCGACGGTCTTCTCAGCCGCTAACAGAACCCCAAATCTTTTTGCCACTTTCTCCATTGTATGCAGTAAAATTGAACAATCCGAAGCCCGGGCTGGACCTATAAACAAGAAAACGAGATAATGTATGCAAGAATTCAAGCCTGACACGTCCTTAACGACCCATTCCAAGAATGTACTAAACGTCTCGAAGTAAGCACACGAAAGTGAACAGTCCATGGGAAGGCAACGATCAACGAAAAAACCCCCATCCCAAAAACAGCCTAACAAGTGCATACTATCGGGGTGCACAGGTAACAAGGGAAATGCAGCTTCGATATCTGTCTTTGCAAGCAAAGCCCCTTTTCCGCACAACCGAACCAAATCCATCGCTACATCAAATGATGTGTATGAAACTGAGCACAATTGAGGGTCATTCACCGACGACCCTTTTGGAAAAGACAAGTGATGAATAAGCCTAAATTTGTTAGGTTCTTTTTCGGAACCACCCCAAGCGGTGACACCCTCAAGTTGCTGAGGGGACCTGACACGAAAGGTCCAGCCATCCTTCCCAACGCAACCTCTTATTTTAATTTCTCAGAAACTACAACTGGAAACTGCATTGCCGACATTAAATTCTTTTATTGACAAACGAACATCTTGTTCAACAAATGGAATCTTAAATCCTTCCCCAAAACCCTCCTTCAACAATGATGCCGCTGCTATGTCAGGGTATCTATTTAGATAAGCTACCATCACGCCCAGCGCCCAGATGCACTGGCGTCTCCATTTTCTCAACAATGTCTCCCCCTCTTGCTTTGCCCCCTCTAAGACATCTAGCCGCACCATGTGTGCCCCCACACCCTGAATATTCATGTTCGAATTTACATTTGCCTCCAAATCTACAGGTCCCCTCGTTGAACGAAAAACAGTTCCTTCTGCATTGCGACCGAGTGTTCTGACTGTCCCAAACTCCCGGCGCCCCCTTGAAAGGCTGACCCCCTTGACTCACCCTCGATGGAACCATCACCCTCATCCATAAGGATATATCCTTGTGGTCCCACCCATACTAGGTCAGACCGCCTTCCGCTTAAGGCACTGCTCATCATATCTCAGCCAAACCTGACCAGCATAAACCTGATAAGCTTCCCCTATCGCATCCATATAGCAAAAAAGACCCAAACAATTTTCTTGCGCCTTCTTGCCTATCACACTTGCTAAAATAGCAAACGCCTGTAACCAGTTAGAGAAGGTGCGAGAAATGAGTCGGTACCTATTCTTCTCCTCGTCTTCCTTCTTGGAATCCTCTCTCCTTAGCCTATCAAGATTGAATCGTTCCAACGGCAATAATGAAAATATATCAACGTAATCCCCCTTTCATATTTTTTCCCTAACCTCTTCCTTCAAATGGGACCCCAGCGGTCCCTCAAAACATACATAAACCTCCGCCCTAGCCTTATCGTCCAAGCGTACCGCATCATCCTTCTCTTTTTCCCTGCCAGCCCCCATATTTTGGCTCGTGCCCCCCGAGTCGCCTGATCCTGCACCCCCTGTGGTACTGTGCAGTGCATATATACAGGACAGGAAAAGTGTTACTGTGCAGTGTATATATACAGGAGGAGTGGTACTGTGCAGTGTATATATACAGGGGGAGTGGTACTGTGCAGTGTGTATATATACGGGGGAGTGGTACTGTGCAGTGTATATATACGGGGGAGTGGTACTTTGCAGTGTATATATACAGGGGGAGTGGTACTTTGCAGTGTATATACAGGGGGAGTGGTACTGTGCAGTGTATTTATACAGGGGGAAGTGGTACTGTGCAGTGAATATATACAGTGGTAGTGGTACTGTGCAGTGTATATACAGAGGGAGTGGTACTGTGCAGTGTATATATACAGGGGGAGTGGTACTGTGCAGTGTATATATACAGGGGGAGTGGTACTGTGCAGTGTATATATACAGTGGGAGTGGTACTGTGCAGTGTATATATACAGTGGGAGTGGTACTGTGCAGTGTATATATAAAGGGGGAGTGGTACTGTGCAGTGTATATATACAGGAGGAGTGGTACAGTGCAGTGTATATATACAGGACAGGAGACGTGTTACTGTTCAGTGTGTATATATACAGGGGGAGTGGTACTGTGCAGTGTATATATATATAAAGGGGGAGTGGTACTGTGCAGTGTGTATTTACAGGACAGGAGGAGTGGTACTGTGCAGTGTAAATACAGGAGGAGTGGTACTGTGCAGTGTATATATACAGGACAGGAGACGTGTTACTGTGCAGCATGTATGCATACAGGAGGAGTGGTACTGTGCAGTGTATATATACAGGGGGAGTGGTACTGTGCAGTGTATATATACAGGACAGAAGGAGTGGTACTGTGCAGTGTATATATACAGGGGGAGTGGTACTGTGCAGTGTATATATACAGGACAGGAGGAGTGGTACTGTGCAGTGTAAATACAGGAGGAGTGGTACTGTGCAGTGTATATATATATAGGACAAGAGGAGTGGTACTGTGCAGTGTATATATACAGGGGGAGTGGTATTGTGCAGTGTATATACAGGGGGAGCGGTACTGTGCAGTGTGTGTATATATACGGGGAAGTGGTACTTTGCAGTGTATATATACAGGGGGAGTGGTACTGTGCAGTGTATATACAGGGGGAGTGGTACTGTGCAGTGTATATACAGGGGGAGTGGTAGTGTGCAGTGTATATATACAGGGGGAGTGGTAGTGTGCAGTGTATATATACAGGGGGAGTGGTACTGTGCAGTGTATATATACAGGGGGAGTGGTACTGTGCAGTGCATATATACAGGGGGAGTGGTACTGTGCAGTGTATATATACAGGGGGAGTGGTACTGTGCAGTGTATATATACAGGGGGAGTGGTACTGTGCGGTGTATATATACAGGGGGAGTGGTACTGTGCAGTGTGTGTATATATACGGGGAAGTGGTACTTTGCAGTGTATATATACAGGGGGAGTGGTATTGTGCAGTGTATATACAGGGGGAGTGGTACTGTGCAGTGTATATATACAGGGGGAGTGGTACTGTGCAGTGTATATATACGGGGGAGTGGTACTTTGCAGTGTATATATACAGGGGGAGTGGTACTGTGCAGTGTATATACAGGGGGAGTGGTACTGTGCAGTGTATATATACAGGGGGAGTGGTATTGTGCAGTGTATATATACAGGGGGAGTGGTATTGTGCAGTGTATATATACGGGGGGAGTGGTACTGTGCAGTGTATATATACGGGGGGAGTGGTACTGTGCAGTGTATATATACGGGGGGAGTGGTACTGTGCAGTGTATATATACGGGGGGAGTGGTATTGTGCAGTGTATATATACGGGGGAGTGGTACTTTGCAGTGTATATATACAGGGGGAGTGGTACTGTACAGTGTATATATACAGGGGGAGTGGTACTGTGCAGTGTATATATACGGGGGGAGTGGTATTGTGCAGTGTATATATACGGGGGGAGTGGTAGTGTGCAGTGTATATATACGGGGGGAGTGGTAGTGTGCAGTGTATATATACAGGGGGAGTGGTATTGTGCAGTGTATATACAGGGGGAGTGGTACTGTGCAGTGTATATATACGGGGAGTGGTACTTTGCAGTGTATATATACAGGGGGAGTGGTACTGTGCAGTGTATATATACAGGGGGAGTGGTACTGTGCAGTGTATATATACAGGGGGAGTGGTGCTGTACAGTGTATATATAAAGGGGGAGTGGTACTGTGCAGTGTGTATATATACATGGGGAGTGGTACTGTGCAGTGTATATATACAGGGGGAGTGGTACTGTGCAGTGTATATACAGAGGGAGTGGTACTGTACAGTGTATATATACAGGGGGAGTGGTACTGTGCAGTGTGTATATATACAGGAGGAGTGGTACTGTGCAGTGTATATACAGGGGGAGTGGTACTGTGCAGTGTATATATACAGGACAGGAGACATGTTACTGTGCAGTGTGTATATATACAGGAGGAGTGGTACTGTGCAGTGTATACATACAGGGGGAGTGGTACTGTGCAGTGTATATATACAGGGGGAGTGGTATTGTGCAGTGTATATACAGGGGGAGTGGTACTGTGCAGTGTATATACAGGGGGAGTGGTATTGTGCAGTGTATATACAGGGGGAGTGGTACTGTGCAGTGTATATACAGGGGGAGTGGTACTGTGCAGTGTATATATACAGGGAGTGGTACTTTGCAGTGTATATATACAGGGGGAGTGGTACTGTACAGTGTATATATACAGGGGGAGTGGTACTGTGCAGTGTATATATACGGGGGGAGTGGTATTGTGCAGTGTATATATACGGGGGGAGTGGTAGTGTGCAGTGTATATATACGGGGGGAGTGGTATTGTGCAGTGTATATACAGGGGGAGTGGTACTGTGCAGTGTATATATACGGGGAGTGGTACTTTGCAGTGTATATATACAGGGGGAGTGGTACTGTGCAGTGTATATATACAGGGGGAGTGGTACTGTGCAGTGTATATATACAGGGGGAGTGGTAGTGTGCAGTGTATATATACAGGGGGAGTGGTATTGTGCAGTGTATATACAGGGGGAGTGGTACTGTGCAGTGTATATATACGGGGAGTGGTACTTTGCAGTGTATATACTGTATACAGGGGGAGTGGTACTGTACAGTGTATATATACAGGGGGAGTGGTACTGTGCAGTGTATATATACAGGGGGAGTGGTACTGTGCAGTGTATATATACAGGGGGAGTGGTACTGTGCAGTGTATATATACGGGGAGTGGTACTTTGCAGTGTATATTGTGACAAAACACTCTGGGGTCGCCTTTGCTGGGGTCAAAGGACACGTAGTTTGTGCATTGAATCTGAGGCGTACAGCAGGTTTCTGAGCAGGCTGACCTCAGGTCAGATTTATTAACGTGAAAGCAACACAAAAAACAAAACATAAAAATAAACTCTAGCCTGTCCGGCACTAACTAAACAAATACGTTGCTATCTCAACAACTGGGGGGGCTTCTCCCACCCAGCTAACATCATACAGATCTTGAGCAGAGCTCTTCACTCACGTTTGTCTCCCACAGGCAGGCAATATGTGTGCCCCAGGCAGACACTGGAAACACCCAGCTGGTCATCTTTTATTCCTGCAATCATTAACCCATTAGCACCCTGAAGATACTGAGTGGCCTAATTCACATAGGACAAACACCTGGGCGAGATATACCTGCCTCCATCTACCACACCAGCATGAGTCTAAGGGTACCGTCACACAGTGAAATTTTGATCGCTACAACGGTACGATCCGTGACGCTCCAGCGTCGTAACAATATCGCTCCAGCGTCGTAGACTGCTGTCACACTTTGCAATGTACAACGCTGGAGCGATAATTTCATGACGTATGTGCGATGTAGAAGCCGTTGGTTACTATGCACACATCGTATACGATATATGTTATACCATGCGATCATGCCGCCACAGCGGGACACTAGACGACGACAGAAAGTTTCAAACGATCTGCTATGACGTACGATTCTCAGCGGGGTTCCTGATCGCAGGAGCGTGTCAGACATTGCGATATCGCTCGAACGTCACGGATATATCGCTCGAATGTCACGAATCGTGCCGTCGTAGCGATCAAAATTTCACTGTGTGACGGTACCCTTACATATCCCCCCCCCTTGCTCAGACCACTCCGGTCGAGCAAGAACACTTTTGAAACAGTGCACTCGGGATAGGGCATCGGCGTTCCCCATCTGCACCCCAGGTCGGTGCTCCACCGTAAAAGAGTAAGCCTGCAGGGCAAGGAACCACCGGGTTACCCGACTATTACGGTCTTTGTGGAGGTGCATCCACTTGAGAGGGGCATGGTCTGTGACCAGCCTAAACTTCCTACCAGCCAGGTAATACTTGAGGGAGTCGAGAGCCCATTTAATGGCTAGGCACTCTTTTTCAACCACCGCATACCTCTGCTCATGTACATTCAGTTTCCGACTGAGATAGAGGACCGGGTGTTCGACTCCGTCCCTCACCTGGGAAAGTACAGCTCCGACACCAGTATCAGAGGCATCAGTTTGTACCACAAACTCGCTGCTGAAATCAGGAGTCACTAGTACGGGCTGAGAGCACAAAGCCCGTTTCAGGCTGTGGAAGGCCTCTTCAGCAGCTGAGGTCCATTTTACCATGACGGAACCCTTCCCCTTGGTAAGATCCGTCAAGGGAGTAGCCATGGCTGCAAAATTGGGTATGAACCGGCGATAATAGCCGGCAATCCCCAGGAAAGCCTGCACTTGTTTCTTGTTCACTGGTTGTGGCCAGCCCTGAATTGCCTGTATTTTGTCGATCTGGGGTTTAACCACTCCTCGGCCAATCACGTAGCCCAAGTATCGGGCTTCTTCAAGCCCGATGTGGCATTTCTTGGGGTTTGCCGTTAAACCTGCATCTCGCAGGTCATCAATCACGGCTTGTACCTTCTGTAGATGAGTTTCCCAGTCCATGCTGTAAATTACGATGTCATCCAGGTAGGCAGAAGCGTACTGTCTGTGAGGCCTCAAGACTCGATCCATCAATCTCTGGAACGTTGCGGGAGCTCCGTGAAGTCCAAACGGCATATAGACATACTGGAACAGACCTTCCGGTGTAGCAAATGCCGTCTTCTCTCTGGCCGCCTCGGCCAGAGGAATCTGCCAGTACCCCTTTGTTAAATCCAGGGTCGTAATGTATCGGGCTTTACCAAGCCGGTCGATCAACTCATCGACCCGGGGCATAGGGTACGCATCAAATTTAGAAACTGCATTCAGTTTCCTAAAGTCATTACAAAACCGGATGGAGCCATCCGGTTTAGGTATCAACACAATTGGACTGGACCAGGCGCTGTGTGACTCTTCAATGACTCCTAAGTCCAACATTGCCATCACTTCCCGGGAGACGGCTTCACGGCGGGCTTCCGGAATCCGGTAGGGCTTCACATGAACAGTGACGCCAGGCTCTGTGACAATCTCATGTTTCACCAACTTCGTCCGGCCAGGTTTTTCGGAGAAAAACTGTCGGTTCTGTAACAAAAATTGCTTAACCTCAGATTTTTGTCATTCTGAGAGAGTCTCAGCAACCTGCACCTCTGGTACAGTAGGTGAACAAACCGGACGGGGCAGATCCGCCGTTAGGGCAGAGCGGTCTTTCCAGGATTTTATCAGATTCACATGATAAATCTGTTCCGGTTTTCTCTTACCCGGCTGGTACACTTTATAGTTCACTTCACCAACTCTTTCTCGGACCTCAAATGGGCCCTGCCATTTCGCCAGGAATTTACTATCCACCGTAGGGATTAGGACCAACACCCTATCGCCGGGTGCAAATGTACGGACCTTAGCGCCTCTATCATAACTTTGCCTCTGGGCTCCCTGGGCCTGTAACATATGGTCCCTAACAATGGGCATGACAGCGGCAATACGATCCTGCATTTGTGTTACATGGTCGATCACCGTTTTAAAGGGAGTGACTTGACCTTCCCAGGTTTCTTTTGCGACGTCCAGCAGTCCTCGGGGACGACGGGCGTACAACCGTTCGAAAGGCGAAAATCCTGTGGAAGACTGGGGAACTTCCCTAATGGCAAACAGCAAATAGGGTAACAAGTAATCCCAGTTCTTCCCATCTTTGTCTATCGCCTTCCGGAGCATCTGTTTTAAGGTTTTGTTGAAGCGCTCAACCAGGCCATCTGTTTGAGGGTGATAGACAGACGTACGCAACGGGTCTATTTGTAAGAGCCTGCAGAGCTCCTTCATTACCCTCGACATAAAGGGAGTCCCCTGGTCGGTGAGTATCTGTTTTGGAATTCCCACCCGACTAAACACTTGTACCAATTCCTTGGCGATCGTCTTGGTAGCTGTGTTACGCAAAGGGACGGCTTCCGGGTAACGAGTGGCATAGTCCACGATGACGAGGATATGTTGGTGCCCACGTGCGGATCGGGGAAGGGGCCCAACCAAATCCATCCCAATTCTCTCAAAAGGGACACCGATGATAGGAAGGGGTACCAAAGGGCTACGGAACTGAGATTTAGGGGCCGCGATTTGGCACTCTGGACAGGACTCACAATAGTTACGCACATCACAATGTATTCCAGGCCACACAAAACAATGCAATATCCTTTCTGTGGTTTTCTGTACCCCCAGATGTCCCCCCATTATATGTCCGTGGGCCAAATCCAGTACCTTCCGCCGATAAGGTTTGGGTACCACTAAGGCTACGTTCACATTAGCGTCGCGTCGCTGTTGCGTCGTTTTTTGACAAAATCGGACGCAAGAAAAATGCAACTTGTAGCGTTTTCTTGCGTCCGACGCTAGCGTCTAAAACGACGCACGTGTCGGAAAACGCGTGCAAAAAGACGCACGCGTCCCCTATGTTAAACATAGGGGCGCGTCGCCGCTGCGTCGCCGACGCAACAGCGACGCGACGCTAATGTGAACGTAGCCTAACCGTTGCACTGTGTCTTCCCCTTTTTTTTCTACCTGGTAGAGCAAATCATTTTCAAGAACCATATACGGGTACGCTAGCCTAGTGTCAGGTTCTACGGGTACCCCATCTATCATTTTTACATTTTTCCTAGCCGGAGTCAGGGTAGGATCTTTCATTTGCTCGCTGTGGAAGTCATCCACCTGGACTCCCAAATCTGGCAGGCAGGGTGCCGGATGGCTGTCTGCCTCCGCCTCTCGCTGAGGTTCCTCAGTTTCCTCTGTTTCCCCCGCCATGACGGAGAAGGGGTACTGAAGGTTAGATTCACTAACCTCCCCAGCAACATCTTCCTGTGGGGTCTCCTCTAGGGACTCGGGACCTCCAGATGGCATGGGAGAAGATTCACGGGTACAGCTACCGTGAAGGAGCAACTGATTCTCCCACAACTGCCAGAAATAGGGAAAATCCCTGCCCAGGATTACATCATGTAACAATGCGGGAACGAGTCCCACTTTGTGCTGCACTGACCCATAGGGAGTAGAAATCCATATGACCGCTGTTAAGTACGAGCGGGTGTCACCATGCACACACGTCACAGAAAACTTGTCAGACGGACCAGACGGAAGTGCCACCAGACTAGCTTTCACCAGAGTCACCACACTTCCAGAGTCTAGTAATGCCACAACATTTTTCCCATCAACAGATAATTCACACAGGTGTTTCACTGTATCATTTTGACCCGCATTCACACTCACTAGCTGTGTAACCAAAGACATGCGTTTTCTAGAGTCTATAACGTCGCACTGCATGGGTTCAGCGGTAACAGGACAGTTCGCAGAAACATGACCCTTCTCATGGCAGCGGAAACACCTAACAGGTCCCCTACTGAGACCACCGTCCAATACTCTTGGTCTCGGAGTGCGAGCAGTCCCGGACTCCTCCCCCACAGTTTTAAGCGATTTTCCTTCACCCGTGGACCCTGGAACAGTCTTACCGGTTCCACGAGGAGGAGGCACAGACCGGGGGTTGGCGGTGTCGTCGGGAAGTCCTTCTGCCATGGAATAACGCTCGACCAACTCCACAAGTTGATCCGCTGTCGTGGGATTTCCTTGGCTTACCCACCTTTTCAGCGCTGGGGGTAGTACTCTCAGGTACTTGTCCAGGACAACCCGCTGGATTATTTCGGGTATTGTCAGTACCTCAGGTTGCAGCCATTTCTTTGTCAAGTAGATCAGGTCGAACATCTGAGACCGCGCTGGTTTATCTTGCTGGTATGTCCACTGATGTACCCTCTGTGCACGGACAGCCGTCGTCACACCCAGCCGGGCCAGGATCTCAGCTTTCAGCTTCTCAAAGTCCTGAGCGACCTCCGGGTCCAAATCATGGTAAGCTTTTTGGGCCTCACCGGAGAGAAACGGGGCAATCAAATCGGCCCATCGTGCCTTCGGCCACTTCTCTCTCAATGCCGTCCGCTCAAACGTTGTCAGGTATGCCTCGACGTCATCTTCTGCAGTCAGCTTTTGCCAGTATCGACTCACATGGATCCTTCTGGACTCTGCTTCTGGGTCAGCGTCTGGCATGCTCACCAGGCGCTGCGCCACCTGTTGGAGAAGTTGGCGGTCTGCAACCGTCATGTCCAGTAACTCCTTCAGCTGTGCGGCCATCAAGCGATTAGCTTCGTGCTGTGCGGCAGTGGCCTGCTGCTGTACGGCAGTGGACTGTACTAAGGCTTTCACCACGTCTTCCATGCTGTCGCCTGTGCCACGGTATGCCCGCGTTCTCCACCACAATGTGACAAAACACTCTGGGGTCGCCTTTGCTGGGGTCAAAGGACACGTGGTTTGTGCATTGAATCTGAGGCGTACAGCAGGTTTCTGAGCAGGCTGACCTCAGGTCAGATTTATTAACGTGAAAGCAACACAAAAAACAAAACATAAAAATAAACCCTAGCCTGTCCGGCACTAACTAAACAAATACGTTGCTATCTCAACAACTGGGGGGGCTTCTCCCACCCAGCTAACATCATACAGATCTTGAGCAGAGCTCTTCACTCACGTTTGTCTCCCACAGGCAGGCAATCTGTGTGCCCCAGGCAGACACTGGAAACACCCAGCTGGTCATCTTTTATTCCTGCAATCATTAACCCATTAGCACCCTGAAGATACTGAGTGGCCTAATTCACATAGGACAAACACCTGGGCGAGATATACCTGCCTCCATCTACCACACCAGCATGAGTCTTACAATATATACAGGGAGAGTGGTACTGTACAGTGTATATATACAGGGGGAGTGGTACTGTACAGTGTATATATACAGGGGGAGTGGTACTGTACAGTGTATATATACAGGGGGAGTGGTACTGTGCAGTGTATATATACAGGGGGAGCGGTACTGTGCAGTGTATATATACAGGACAGGAGAAGTGGTACTGTGCAGTGTAAATACAGGAGGAGTGGTACTGTGCAGTGTATATATACAGGGGGAGTGGTATTGTGCAGTGTATATACAGGGGGAGTGGTAGTGTGCAGTGTATATATACAGGGGGAGTGGTACTGTGCAGTGTATATATACAGGGGGAGTGGTACTGTGCAGTGTATATATACAGGGGGAGTGGTACTGTGCAGTGTATATATACAGGACAGGAGGAGTGGTACTGTGCAGTGTAAATACAGGAGGAGTGGTACTGTGCAGTGTAAATACAGGAGGAGTGGTACTGTGCAGTGTATATATACAGGGGGAGTAGTACTGTGCAGTGTATATATACAGGGGGAGTGGTACTGTGCAGTGTATATATACAGGGGGAGGGGTACTGTGCAGTGTATATATACAGGGGGAGTGGTACTGTGCAGTGTATATATACAGGGGGAGTGGTACTGTGCAGTGTGTATACAGAGGGAGTGGTACTGTACAGTGTGTAAGAGGGTGAACTGTAGTCCCACTGAGAGGGCACTAGGACCCTGTGGTTTTTGCCTATTGCAGAAGAGAACAGACCGTGCAAAACTCCCAGAGACAATGTGTGCTGCTGGGTGGGGTCTAGTGTCTCGGGTGTAAAGTGAAACTTGGAAGTGAGAGCTGAGAGAGAAAAAGGCGGGAAGCAAAGGCAGAAGCTGCTGTGATATCTTAAAGAGAGACTGTGTGTGGATTTACTGCAAGTGTTTTTGGAGGAAAAGAAGCTTTTGAGAGACTTTTTGTTGCTAACGTTCCTCTGGAGAAGAATTAACCTTTTGTTTAACTCTGTGAGAGACTTGTGTGGCTAACGTTTCCTGGAGAGGAGTTAACCCTTTATTTAACAAAAGACGGAGACTTTGCTAAGAACTCAGTACGTATTTGGAAGTCTGTGGATTCCCTGTGCATTGAGTGGAGAAACAAGTCTGGACAGACTGCTGATACAGAGACGGACGGATTGTCGTGGAAGCATTCCTAGGAGCTACAGAAGCAGAGACAACATCGTGAGACCACTAACTAAGTCCCCGGCGTTTGGGCTCGGCATCGGCCGACAAGACAAGAGGAGTTTGCTGTAACTTATTGGCGCTGAAAATATGAACTGGCTGCAGCCTGTGCGGATTCCTGCCTGAGAGGAAATCCATCTCAGGATACGGTACCATAGTTATAGATACCCGGGTATCTCTGCTCAGAGTGTTAAATTGTTACTTTAGAGGTGTATCTTATATTAGAGTTGTGTAAGTTATACTCAATGTGCCATTCCAGGGGCTCCCTTCATAACACTACATTCAATTTACACTTGTTCCTGTTTTTAGTTGCCTGTAAGGTAAATTTCTTACTAGTCTGTTGTAGTACACAGTTCTCAGGAGACCTTGGAGTGGCACAGTGATTTCAGCTGCTGCTGAGCTAGTGTATCTTTGGGGTGCATCTGCCTTAATATTCTCCATATTACCTTGATTATTTTGCCTTTGAGTAAATACCGTTGGAGATTTCTGCCTTGGTCTTGGTTTGTGACTCACTGGATCTTATTCGGACCTCTGGTCATTACAAGTGTATATATACAGGGGGCGTGGTACTGTGCAGGGTATATACAGAGGGAGTGGTACTGTACAGTGTATATATACAGAGGGAGTGGTGCTGTGCAGTGTATATACAGAGGGAGTGGTACTGTGCAGTGTGTATATACAGGGGGAGTGGTACTGTGCAGTGTATATATACAGAGGGAGTGGTGCTGTGCAGTGTATATACAGAGGGAGTGGTACTGTGCAGTGTATATATACAGGGGGAGTGGTACTGTGCAGTGCACCCTAAGGGTATGTGTCCACGTTCAGGATTGCATCAGGATTTGGTCAGGATTTTTCATTAATATTTGTAAGCCAAAACCAGGAGTGGAACAATTAGAGGAAAAGTATAATAGAAACATATGCTCCACTTTTGCATTTATCACCCACTCCTGGTTTTGGCTTACAAATACTGATGAAAAATCATGACCACATCCTGATGCAATCCTGAACGTGGACACATACCCTAAGGCTACTTTCACTCTTCCGTCTTCTGTGGTCCGTCGTGGTACAGCAAAATGACATATAGACGGACGTCATGAAAATAGGGGAAAACGTGTGCGACGGATCCGTCGTAAAGATATTCCGAGAATTAAATGTCCGGGGATGAGAGAGTGAGAGAGACTGACTTCTTCCCAGAGTTTAAAATCCTTACGGGCATGCTCAGAAGGGAAAAACTGGATCCGTCGCTGGATTCCTGCATGTGACGGTCAACGACGGATCCTGCGCCCATAGACATACATTGGTGCCGACGACGGCCAGCGCAGGATGCGTCGCTGACCGATTTTCCGACATGCACATAAAACGTTACAATGAACGTTTTCTCTGCACGACGGATGAAACGGATGGCCATCCGTCACAATCTGTCGCTAATACAAGTCTATGGGAAAATGCAGGATCCTGCAAATTTTTTTGCAGGATCCTGCATTCTCAAAAAAGAACGGATTGTGACAGATCTGAAAAGACGGAAGTGTGAAAGTAGCCTAAGACCGCCGTGCACGCAAATTGAAAGGGTAAGCGGCAGGAAAAACAGCGGGCAAGCGGCCAGATGGATCTATGACATCGTGAGTGGGCCACCCGTCTATACAGGGCCCCGGCACTTGCCTGGGTGCGCCGGGTGCTAATGCCAGCCCTGCCTGTAATCATAACGACCCGCACAACACCGCAATCAGATTATTTATGGGAATCTGTAAATGACGTAAAATAAATGGTGTGATTGATATTTCTCTGTTAAACCCATGAAAAATGTATTAAAACTGTAATGCTGAGGCCATGTTCACACGTAGCGCAGATGGTGCATTCTTTCTGTTGCCTTTTTCTACAGGTGTACTCGACACACAACGCAATAACAATCTTCTCTGATTATTGCATGTTTGCTGTGTTTCTTTCATGTTTTTTCCTGTTTATTTGATGCAATTTTGGTGCAGATATGAAGCAGAATTTTTAACACTTTTTTTAATAGTACAGAAAAGCTATGATTCTGCGCTTCAAAATGCAACAGCGCTTTTGTTTTTTCATGCATTTTGTTTCAGAAGATGTCTCTAAAGAAAAAAAGAAACAGTTCAGCAGCGTCTTTAGATGCACCTAGGGCGCCGATGTCATGGAATCACATTTTCTTAACAATTTAGGCCTTGTAGTGTAAATGTTGTGTATTTTCTGCTGCTTTTATTGCACATAAATTCTGCAGTTTAACTTGTCCAAGCAAAGTGGATGTTATTTTCATGAGAACTGCGCCCACTGTGAGTAAAAAGATTCTATTGAACTGTGCAGGTTTTAGTGCTTTTTCCTCTCGTGTGCTGTTTTTTAGGCTCCACATAGAAGACATGTATAAAAAAAAAACGTAGAATCAAAACTTTTCTGTACTATTTAAACACATTAAAAATGCTGCTTCACATCTGCATCAAATAATGAGAAGATTTTCTGAGTAGTTTGGTGCGGATCCTGCAGAAAACAATAAAACACAGTAGTTATGCAATGTGTGTACAGATCCAAAAAAGTCAAATGTAGTATAGTGATGATACATAAAGATGAGAAAATTCTGGCGGCTCAGACTGTGAAGGAAGGAACAGAAAACTAAATCCACAGGTCCCAACTAGAAATGAGCAGGACACAGATATTACTTTGCACCAGCCATGGCTAATCAAAAGCCGCGCCACGGACGCCGGAAGGGAAGAGATCCACAGTCTCCTGTTAAGCTGTCAGGTAGCACTGACCTGACGTTGGACCAGAGTCCCTTGGATACAGCAGACAGTCCCAGATTTGGGTCTTCTCCCTGCAGTCTTGGGCGTCTGCGGAGTGTCCCTCGCTGCCACCACTCCTGCCAGGGGAAAAAGAAATGGTAAATGGGCGTGGATTAGGGCTGTGGCCAGGGGCATGACCAAAATTTGATGCACTGTGTGATTTCTCCCTCTTTGTGTTCTTTAGTTAGGAGGTCTGGTCATGACTCCATTGCTACAGATTCAGTGCTGAAGATTCACCAGACATTTTACCCATCACATTGTAGCGCCACTGTGAAATCCATGGCATAAACTGACATGCCACAGATTTCAAAGGTGCACCGCTGCTTAATTTACTCTGTGGTGCATGGATGAGATAATACCCATTTGGCTTTTGGTCAAGAAAATTTGGTGGGTAATTTGTGTGCTGAAATTGTGGTTAATTATGATTTAACAATATTCTCCAAAACATGGAAACCAAAATATGGTATGTCTTTTTTAGAAGTTCTGTAAGAATTTCCTTGTAACATTTGTGACCCAAATAAACTATCATATTAGAGCAGTCCATTGCTGGATATCCTATAAATATCTCTTAAATACAGACGGGAAATTGGGTGCGTAGTACAGAATAAGAATCAACATTGGAAGCTCAGTGACAGATTAGACAAGGATTAGTGAGCAGGATGGAGAACTAGAAACAAAATACAGAGAATAAGGACCGGATCATTCTTGGATTGGTGATTGGTAATAACAGAATGTGTGCCATCTGTATTAATGTCAGAGAGGTCATGACCCCAACGAGGATATATCGGAGACCATGCTAAAGATTACATGAGATTAGAGGTAGGTGCTCAACATGAAATTTACATTATAGAAACATATATAATGTAAAGAGATATTAGCTGTCAGTGGGTTTTTTGCATACATTTAAAGGGATTGTCTTAAGTTTGGAAGTCATCCCCCTATCCATGGGAGAAGGGATAACTTCCTGACCACTTGGAGGGTTAAGACCACTGGGTAATTGCTGTGCAACCTCCAGCATATGTTTGCCGGACTCACAGGAGAAAGTGGACTGTGTCAGTGGGTCAAGAGCTGTGGTGAGAGGGGCTATTATATTGAAGGAGCAAAATTTATTTTTCTGAGAGGGCAATAATATCATTATACTTGTGGGGGCTATTATAACAATGGGTAATAGATGATATTACATTGGGGACCCTGTTAAATTGGGGGGTTATTTTAATGACTGGGTCATGGATGTCATAATACTGGTGGAAAGGGGAGCATAGACGTCACTACTGCGGGGGGGGGGGGGAAGCTAACGGATGTGCCTTCCCTTCTACAGGATGCAATCATATAAAGGAGTTTGTATGTCTGACAGAGTTATGGGGGTCTACGGTTAGTGATAGGTGATCTTTGTTTGGTGGAGAAAAGGAGAAGTCTTGTCCACTCTAAAATTCCAGGATGGTCTGTTTACAGGGACGTTCTGGCCAGGAGTCTGTATATAGTGTTGGGATCCCTATTAAGAGGGTCTGGTGTTTGATATCCGGAATGGTTTCTGTATTCAGTTTGTGGTGTTATGTACTGGGAATGTTCTAAATAGGTAGGGGAGTAGGCCAAAATGTTGCCCTTTTTGTAGGTAGAACACTGGGCAAAAACTTTGGAAAAGATATTTGCCTCCAATTACCCCTGTCACAGTACTGGATCTAGCAATTGGGTATACTGTTGGAACTTTTTATCGCCATAGGGTCCATGCTTTATGGAGATTGCTAAACACTGGTTTTTAAGAACAAACAACGGGAAAAAGCATCAAAACTGTTTTGGGAGGCATGCACTTATAAGCCAGTGAAAATGGTGAAAATTTTGCCAAATATATGAATTAAAAATGACAAATTTGGTACTGCTTTTACCATTTTTGCTGACTTATAAACATATGTTCCTGCCAAAGTTTTGGTCTACGCTGCTAACTGTTTTACCAACATCACAAATTCATTTGTACCAATATGTGCTTATATGTAGCAGAAAAAAAGAGCTCATCATTGATACATTGGCACTTTTTACAATTACTCTAAATCTGATCAGTTGGTGTAAAAAGCATCTTCAACACATAGTAAATTTGGTACTTGTTATATACGTTATTTACCTTTGAAAGCAAATGACTTTTAAACTTGATTTATATTTTTCCTTATGGGCCTAAAAACTTACAGGTACGTAGTTGCTAACTACCGCCTGTTGTGAGGAAGAAGAGTTCCAGCTTCATAAAAATTGCAAAATTTTATTGAAAAAGCATTTTAAAAGATTCCAAGGACAAGGAACACATTTTGAATGCAAACTGCGTTCTTTGTCAATGCTCACCTGCCTGTTGTGCCTGGCGCAGATTGGTCACAGACGGCTCCTGCTGGTGGTTCTCCAGCTTCTGCTGATTTCACGTCGACAGAGCAGCAGCTTCTTCCACTCTGCTCTGTTGATGGGACATGACTGGCAATGTCATGATTGCCTAACAGCGGGGAGCTGTCTGTCAATCAGCATGACATCAGCAGTCATGCCCTGTGGACAGAGCAGCCTGAAAGGAGAGGAGCTGCTCTGTTGACGTTAGGTCAAATGAAGCCGCAGAATTGTCTGTAGAAGCAGTCCATGACAATTCCGAGCTAGTATAGGCAGAACAGATAATTAGTTAGAAACTACCTGGCTGGCAGGTCTTAGCCGCGTGAGAAAAAAAATAGTTCCAGACAATCCCTTGAAGTACTAACCTAATATTACTGATGTCACAGTATTCTATTGTATCTGAAAAATATTTAGATTTGAGAGTCCTCAGTGGTTGATACCTTTTAATGGCTATCTGAAGAAAATACCTTTTATTGGCCTGATGAAGAGACCTGAGTAGTAATGAAAGCTTGCAATTTGTTACCATATTTTCAGTTAACCATTAAAAGGTATCAACCATTGAGGACTCTCAAATCTAAATATTTTTCTCTCGACTGGCTAGCACGGTACAAAGATATAGATCTTCCTTTTTTTCTGTGAAATGCCACATGCCAGAGCAGATACTGAAAACTAAGTTCACTTTATCCAATTAGCATGCATTAATACAATCTGTTTAGTTGGAACATGTAGACTGATATAAAGGTGATGAATGAAAAGTTATTTTATAGGTATAATTTATACTTCAAACTGTAGTTATCATCTTTTAGAAAAATTAAACTGCATTAATTGCCTGTGTGTGTTAATAGGCATTGTTTTATATTTTGTTCTCAGTCCGTCATGCTGTGAATAAACAGAGTTCTGCCAATACGGATTTAGAGCAGGTCTATCGTAGAAAGGGGCATAAGCGACATCACTCCTTCATGTTGTGATTAAGATTTTGTTCTGTTGTTGGACTCATCGCTTGAGGGGTGGAACACTGTGTTTTATAGTTCTATACAAATCCACAACCTTCTACATTTTTGCATGTTTGGGAAAGTTTAATGATATAACTGTTTCTAGAAATAGAATATATGAGGCAGTAAGAGGCCAGGGCTACATGGCGTCATGTGTCACGCAACACTGAAATTGTAGCGACACATTGCAATATTGGATCTAATGGTTTCCTATGGTGTTACGTTGCGACATGCGACAGTTGCAATTGTTTCCAAATGTGTCAGATATTCAGCAACTGGTCGCTCAAAACAGACTTCCATGCAACTGTCATGCGACATGCGACTTGTGAACAGCTGACTGTTAAGAGCAAAATCAGGGCTCTAAAATAGTCGTGCCATAGCAAGTCACGCACAAGTTCCACAAGTGTTTTTGGTGATTTGACTTGTCAGACAACTGCTGTTGTGCAACACAACATCGCCGTGGAGCTCCAGCCTTAACCCTTAACAATCTGGGGTATTTTTGTTTTTGCATTTTCATTTTTTGCTCCCCTTCTTCCCAGAGCCATAACTTTTTATTTTTTGGTCAAAATGGCCATATGATAGCTTGTGTTTGATGGGACGAGTGTTAATTTTGAATGACCGCATTGGTTTTAACATATCGTGTACTGGAAAATGGGGAAAAATTCAAAGTGCGGTAGAATTGCAAAAAAAAAAGTGCAATCCCACAGTTGTTTTTTTTTTTTTTTGTTTTTTTTTACCATGTTCTCTCAATGCTAAACTGACCTGTCATTACGATTCTCCAGGTCATTGTGAGTTCATAGACACCAAACATGTCTAGGCTGCCTTTTATTTAAGTGGTTAAAAAAAACTCCAAAGTTTGTTAAAAAGATTCGAAAAAATTGTGCCATTTTCCGATACCGTAGCGTCTCTATTTTTCATGATAAGGGGTTGGGTAAGGGCTTATTTTTTGCACGTCGAGTCGACATTTTTAATTATACCATTTTGGTGCAGATACGATCTTTTGATCACCAGTTATTGCATTTTAATGCAATGTTGCAGCAACCGAAAAAACGTAATTCTGGCATTTTAACGTCTTTTTCTCATTACGATGTTTAGCAATCAGGTTAATACTTTTTTATATTGATCGGGCAATTCTGAATGCGGCGATACCATATATGTGAATGTTTGAATTTCTTTTATTATTTTATTTTGAATGGGGTGAAGGGGGGTGATTTGAACTTTGATATATTTTTTATTTTTTTATAATTTTAAAAACTTATTTTTAACTTTTGGCATGCTTCAATAGTCTTCATGGAAGATTAGCCGCTGCTATAACCCGATCGGCTCTGCTACATACAGGTGATGATCAGATCGCCTGTATGTAGCAGAATTGCTCACTTGCTATGAGCACCGACCATCGGGTGGGGCTCACAGCAATCCGGCTGTGACAACCATAGAGGTCTGCTGTAGACCTCTGGATTGTCATGCCAACCCATCGGTGACCTGCGGTCATGTGACACGGGCGCCAATGGGCGGGATTTCCGGCGCACTTGCTGGAAGCATGAGTTAAATGCCTCTGTCAGTTTGACAGCTGCATTTAATGGGTTAACAGCTGCGGGTGGATCGCGATTCCACCAGGGGCTGTTAGAGGCACATGTCAGCTGTTCAAAACAGCTGTCATGTGGCAGGAACGATGTGAGCTCAGCGCCGGAGCCCACATCAAAGGGAGGGAGTCCGAAATCGGAATACGTTTACACCCGATGTTGAAAAGGGGTTAATGGGGTTGTCCGGCATTGGATACAAGTCTATAGCCACTTTATGTGACTGCAGACTTGTGAATCTTCACAGTGTATGGTGGAAAGGGGAGCATAGATGTCACTAATGCGGGGGGGGGGGGGGAAGCTAACGGATGTCTTCCCTTCTACAGGATGCAATCATATAAAGGAGTTTGTTTGTCTGACAGAGTTATGGGGGTTAACGGCTGTATTTAATGGGTTAACAGCTGCGGGTGGATTGCGATTCCACCAGGGGCTGTTAGAGGCACATGTCAGCTGTTCAAAACAGCTGTCATGTGGCAGGAACGATGTGAGCTCAGCACCGGAGCCCACATCAAAGGGAGGGAGTCCGACATCGGCATACATTTACACCCGATGTCAAAAAGGGGTTAATGGGGTTGTCCGGCATTGGATACAAGTCTATAGCCACTTTATGTGACTGCAGACTTATGAATCCTCACAGTGCATGCTGTGATGATTCCCCAGTGGTGGGAGCAGAGGCAGCGTAACCACAAGTATGTGATTTGAATATATGCAGTCATATGCTGACAAGACTGCGTGGTCTCACTCTGTAGGTACACAGGGGATAATACGCTGCAATGCCATGTGGCTTTCAAGCCTGAACAAAACCGTGCAAAACTGATTAGAAGGAGAGAAGTTGCAGGAGGGACGGAATTAGCCAGTGCTCCGGGTCAGAGGACTGTGATGAAGCCAGCCTTGGATACAAAAGGCCAGCGTGCCAAAAGGAAAGATTTAAGATGAATTTCTCTCTCCTTTGATATGATCTAGCGCATCAGAAAAGAGAGAAATGGGGTCCCCCTTGATACCTCCACCATCGCCAATCCCTCCTCCATCCCCCGACCCACTGTGTCATCTTCCTGGAAAAAATGGTGGGGGCATGCGCAGTGAGCCCGCTGAAATCTGCCGGCCGGTACTCGGCAACAATAAGGAGTTTTTTCCTATTGGTTCATTTGATCACTGTGATAGGGTCTCTCACAATGATCAAAATAAAAAAAATAGTAAATAAAATCCCCCTTTGTCACGCTCTTAGTTTGAAAAACAAATGATAAAATAAAAATGTTTTAATCTTTTCTATTCTTTGCAGTTAGGTTAAGGATTAGGGTTGGGGGTTAGGGTTCTGTTAGGGCTAGGGATGGGGTTAGGGTTGTATTAGGGTTGGATTTTTTTCAAAAGTAAAAAATAAAAAATGATGACGATGTGACAGCTAGTGTTCTGCGCAAGTGCTCATTACTTGAGTTTGCTTTGGGTGCTCAGGTATGCACGGAGTATCACGGATCCCTGCATGTTTTTTGTTGTGTTAAACTGCTACAAAGCATGTGGGGCAGGGACTTGAGCATGTCACTCAAGCACCTGCGATATTTGGTGCATACTTGAGCAGTGAGCACCCTATGCAAACTGGAGGAGCGAGAACTTGCACTCAACACTAATGACAACATATTCAATATGACAACCTAATGTTATCAAATTCTGTTTCGTACCTGTGGGTTTAAAATGCTCACTATACCCCTGGATAAAATCATTGAAGGGTGTGGTTTCCAAAATGCGGTCACTTGTGGGGGGGTTCCAATGTTTAGGTATATCAGGGGCTCTCCAAATGTGACATGGCGCCTGCTCTCGATTCCAACTAATTTTGCGTTCAAAAGGTCAAAAGGAGCTGCCTTCCGAGCCCTACCGTGCACCCAAATAGTGATTTTTCCCCCACTTAATGAGTATCGGCTTACTCAGGAGGAATACTCAACAAGTTTTGTGGTCCATTTTCTCTTTTACCCTTGTGAAAATAAAAAAGTTTGGGTCTAAAGTACATTTTTGGTGGAAAAAAGTAAAATGTTCATTTTTTTTTAAATCCACATTGCTTCAGTTCTCGTGAAGCAACTGAAGGGTTAATAAACTTCTTGAATGTGGTTTTAAACACCTTGAGGGGTGCAGATTTTAGAATGGTGTCACTGTTGGATATTTTCTGTCATTTAGACCCCTCAAAGTCAATTCAAATGTAATGTGGAAAAATGAGAAATCGCTGATCAACTTTTAAGGCTTCTAACTTCCTAACAAAAAAAAAGTGTTTCCAAAATTGTGGTGATGTAAAGTTGACAAGTGGTAAATGTTATTAATGTACTATTTTGTTTGACACAACTCTCTTATTTAACCGCTTTCTGCCATCGGACGGAATAGTACGTCCGATGGCAGAACCCCCACTTTGATGCAGGCTTCGGCGGTGAGCCCACGTCAGAGCTGAGACATGTCAGAGGTTTTGAACAGCTGACATGTGCCTGCAATAGGCGCGGGCCGAATCTATTAACTAGTTAAATGTCGCTGTCAAACTCTGACAGCGGCATTTAACAAGCGCTTCTGGCCATCCAGCCGGAAATGCGCGCATTGGTGACCCCGGCACATGATCGGGGGTCATCGGTGCGTCGGCATAACAACCAGAGGTCTCAAGCAGACCTCTATGGTTGTTGATGCCAGATTGCTTTGAGTGCCACCCTGTGGTTGGCGCTCATAGCAATGCTGTAATTCTGTTACATAGAGGTGATCTGACTATCGCCTCTATGTAGCAGAGGCGATCGAGTTATGGCAGCTTCTAGTCTCCCATGGAGGCTATTGAAGCATGCCAAAATGTAAAAAAAAAGTTTTTAAAAATATGAAAAAAATTAAATATAAAAATTTTAATCACCCCCCTTTTGCCCCATTCAAAATAAAAACAATAAAAAAAATCAAACCTACACATATTTGGTATCACCGCGTTCAGAATTGCTAGATCAATCAATAAAAAGGATTAACCTGATTGCTAAACGACGTAGCGAGAAGAAGTCAAAATGCCAGAATTACGTTTTATTGGTCGCCGCATTAAAATGCAACAAAGGGCGATCAAAAGAACGTATCTGCACCAAAATGGTATCATTGTCAAAATGTCAGCTCGGCACACAAAAATAAGCCCTCACCCGACCCCAGATCAGGAAAAATGGAGACGCTATGGGTAACGGAAAATTGCGTTTTTTTTTTGTTTTTTTTTAACAAAGTTTGGAGTTTTTTTGTCACCACTTAGATAAAAAAGAACCTAGGCATGTTTGGTGTCTATGAACTCGTAATGACCTGGAGAATCATAATGGCAGGTCAGCTTTTAATATTTAGCGAACCTAGCCAAAAAGCTAAACAAAAAAATAAGTGTGGGATTGTACTTTTTTTGCAATTTCACCGCACTTGGCATTTTTTTCCCGTTTTCAAGTACACGACATGGTAAAACCAATTATGTTGTTCAAATGTACAACTTGTCCCACATAAAATAAGCCCTCACATAGCCATATTGACAGAAAAATAAAAACTTATGGCTCTGGGAAGGGAGTGAAAAACGAGAACGCAAAACCGAAAAAAGCTTTGGGGGTTAAGGACACAAAAATTAAGTTTGAAAATTGCAAAATTTTCAAAATGTTTGCAAATTTCGATTTTTTTTTTTTTTTTTTTTTTTTTTTTTTTTTTTCATAAACGTGTCATATCGAAGAAATTTTACCATTATCATGAAGTACAATATGTCACGAAAAAACGATCTCCGAATCAGTAGGATCTGTTGAAGAGTTTCCAGAGTTACTACCACATAAAGTGATAATGGTCAGAAATGTAATATTTGGCTTGGTCATTATGTCAAAATTGGCTCGGTCACTAAGTGATTAAAGGGGTTGCCCAATGTCAACGCTCTTTTGTTTGTTGTTAAGGTCTCAAATGATAAGCTGATCATAAGGTGTCCCGCCACTGTAAACTTCAATAGTCACCTGCAACCTGCATAGGAACCTTGGTAGCAAATATTCATCACTACCCAAGGAAAATTGAAGGATTACACAGTCCCCATTAAAATCAATAGGTGTGCGTACAACTGTTTTTTCATACCTCCTTATAAAATCACCTCATTTTTCAGGAAATGGCTGTTTCAGCGACAATATGATGCTACTAGTTGTAACGGTCATTAAGTTTTTCAGGTGAAACAAATGTTGTTTTTATTTATTTATATAGCACCATTGATTCCATGGTGCTGTACATAAGGGGTTACATCAAAAATAATATCTTTTACAGTAAACAAACTAACAATGACAGACTGGTACAGAGGGAAGAGGACCCTGCATTGTGGGCTTACATTCTACAGGATTATGGGGAAGGAGACAGTAGGTTGAGGGTTGCAGTAGCTCTGATGGTGTTGAGGTGGCCGTGCGGTCATTGCAGGTTGTAAGCTTTTTTTTGAAGAGATGGGTTTTCAGTTTCTGTCTGAAGGATCCAAATGTGGTGGATAACCGGAAGTGTTGGAGCACAAAATTCCAGATGATGGGGGATATTCAGGAGAAATCTTGGAGGCGATTGGGTGAGGAGCGAATAAGCGTGGAGGAGAGAAGGTATTGGGAGGACCAGAGATTATGTGAGGGAAGATATTGGGAGATTAGTTCAGAAATATACAGAGAAGAAATCTTATGGATGGCTTTGTAGGTCAGTGTTAGTAGTTTAAACTGGATACACTGGGAAATTGGGAGCCAGTGAAGGGATTTGCAAAGAGAAGCAGGAGTGTAGCAAGGAGAGAGAGATTAATTAGACAAGCAGCAGAGTTAAAGACATACTGGAGGGTGCAAGAGTGTTAAGGTACCTTCTCACTAAACAACTTCACAACGATAACGATAGCGATCTGTGACGTTGCAGCGTCCTGGATAGCGATATCGTTGTGTTTGACATGCAGCAGCGATCTGGATCCTGCTGGGAGATCGCTGGTCGGAGCTAGAAGGCCGCGCTTAGTAACCCGATGTTTACCCTGGTTACCAGGGACCTCGGCTTCGTTGGTCGCTGGAGAGCTGTCTGTGTGACAGCTCTCCAGCGACCAAACAGCGACGCTGCAGCGATCGACATCGTTGTTGGTATCGCTGCAGCGTCGCTTAGTGTGAAGGTACCTTTAGGCTATGTGCACACGATGTGGATTTTGCTGGGGATCCGCAGCAGTTTACCATGAGTTTACAGTACAATGTAAACCTATGGGAAACAAAAAAATGCTGTGCCCATGCTGCGGAAAAAAACGTGCAGAAACGCAGCATTTTATTTTCCGTAGCATGTCAATTCTTTGCGTGGAATCCACAGCGTTTTTACATCTGCTCCAATAGAAAACTGCAGATGTAAATCTGCAGCGGAATCCGCACTAGAAAATGCAATAAATCCGCTGTAAAAACCGCAGCGGTTTTTCAATGCAGATTTATCAAATCCACTGCGGAAAAATCCGCAGTGGACCATTTTACGTGTGCACATACCCTTAGAAGGTAGGCCAAATAGGAGGATGTTGGAGTAATCGAGGTAGGAGATGACTAGGGTATGCACAAGCATTTTGGTAGAGTGAGGGTTGAGGAAAGGATGGATCCTGGAAATATTTTTGAGCTGGAGGCGACAGGAGGTGGCGAGAGCTTGGATGTGCAGTTTGAAGGACAGGGCAGAGTCAAGGATTTGGCTGTGTCTAGGCCCTGGATGAGCTGGGATCCCTTACTTGAACATTGCGTGGCACAGCTGCCCTGCCTGGGCTACCAGGCCCCACTGCCTCAATTCAGGAAGCCCTCTCTTGCACAGTTGGCCCCTCCTAACTTAACTAGTTCCTATCTTATTCTTATTACTATCCTACAATGCCTACAATGCCCCCTATAGTGGTCTAGTCCAAATACTACACTTTCCCTATCTATACAACACCGGTCCATATATACAGTATATTATACAGCATATCCGCATTATGATACAAGATATTATACAACATAACAATACATATATATCTATAATATAATGGTGGGAGCGTCACTCTGTCCGAAGCCTTTATAGACTGCACAAGCGCGACGCACCGCGCCTGCGCAGTCTGGACAAGAGTGACGCAGACGAACTTGCTTATCCCCCCCAATATACCGGCCATGGGGGCTCCACACACCTGTGTATCCCCCATAATATAGCGGCCATTGGGACTCCGTGTTCTGCAGCTCCGGTCAGGGTAGATGTAGAGCCCAGCGGAGCTCCAGGACCTTCGATGATGTCACCAGCATGTGACCAGTGACGTGAGTGGGCGGAGTCAGCCCTCGCTGTGCTGGCTGCAGGGGTGCTGTATCCATTATAGCCAGCGCCGCACTCAGGCAGTAAGTACAGCCACACTCACACAGTACAGCCACACTCGCCTGCACTCACACAGTACAGCCGCACTCAGCCACACTCACGCAGTACAGCCACACTCATGCAGTACAGCCACACTCACGCAGTACAGCCACACTCACGCAGTACAGCCACACTCACGCAGTACAGCCGCACTCACGCAGTACAGCCGCGCTCAGACAGTACAGCTGCGCTCAGTATAGCTGTACTCACAGTACAGCTGCGCTCAGTATAGCTGCACTCACAGCACAGCCGCACTTAGGCAGCACAGCCGCACTCAGGCAGCACAGCCGCACTCAGCACAGCCGCACTCGGGCAGCACAGCCAAAGAGAGAAAGATGGGAGCAGCATATGGCACAATGGAAACAGAAACAGGCAAAATGGGTGCAGCACATTACAACAGAATGGGGGCACAGGATGGGAGCAAAACATGACAGAATGGTTGCGCACGATGGGAGCACCACATGAGAGGATGGGGGCAGGATGGGAGCAGCACATGACAAGACAGGGCGCAGGATGGGAGCACATGACAGGATGGGGACGCAGGATGGAGCAGCATATGACAGGATGGGGATGCAGGTTGGAACAGCACATGACAGGATGGGGGCGCAGGATGGAGCAGCACATGACAGGATGGGGACGCAGGATGGAGCAGCACATGACAGGATGGGGGAGCAAGATGGGAGCAGCACATACCAGGATGGAGACCATATACCAATATAAATGCTCGCCACCCGGGCGTAGAACGGGTTCAATAGCTAGTATATATATATTCAAGAACATAGAAGCAGGTGCAGGGTATTAGCTGTCCTTCTTAACACCTTACACACCTCCCTTCTTTAACTCATTTACCCCCAAGGGTGGTTTGCATGTTAATGATCAGGACAATTTTTACAATTCTGACCACTGTCCCTTTATGAGGTTATGACTCTGGAACGCTTCAACAGATCCCGGTGATTCTTTCACTGTTTTCTCGAGACATATTGTACTTTATGATAGTGGTAACATTTCTTTAATATGAATTGTGTTTATTTGTGAAAAAAAGGAAAAAAAACTGGTCTCCCTTACTTACACGTTGACTCAATTCAGGAAGCCCTCTCTATCTTACACAGTTGACCCCGCCTAACTTAACTGCTGCCTATCTTATTATTATTACTATCCTACAATGCCCCCATCTAGAAAAGAAAAAAGCAGCTAAGTAAAGAAAAACGAGTGGCCATCATTACTTTAAGAAATGAAGGTCAGTCAGTCCGAAAAATTGGGAAAACTTTGAAAGTGTCCCCAAGTACAGTGGCAAAAACCATCAAGCACTACAAAGAAACCGGCTCACATGAGGACCGCCCCAGGAAAGGAAGACCAAGAGTCACCTCTGCTTCTGAGGATAAGTTTATCCGAGTCACCAGCCTCAGAAATCGTAGGTTAACAGCAGCTCAGATTAGAGACCAGGTCAGTGCCACACAGAGTTCTAGCAGCACACATCTCTACAACAACTGTTAAGAGGAGACTTTGTGCAGCAGGCCTTCATGGTAAAATAGCTGCTAAGAAACCACTGCTAAGAGACTTGTTTGGGCTAGGGAACACAAGGAATGGACATTAGACCAGTGGAAATCTGTGCTTTGGTCTGATGAGTCCAAATTTGAGATCTGTGGTTGCAACCACCGTGTCTTTGTGCGATGCAGAAAAGGTGAACGGATGGACTCTACATGCTTGGTTCCCACCGTGAAGCATGGAGGAGGAGGTGTGATGGTGTGGGGGTGCTTTGCTGATGACATTGTTGTGGATTTTTTTTAAATTGAAGGCATACCGTACCAGCATGGCTACCACAACATGTTGCAGTGGCATGCTATTCCATCCAATTTGCATTTAGTTGGACCATCATTTATTTTTCAACAGGGCAATGACCTCAAACACGCCTCCAGGCTGTGTAAGGGCTATTTGACCAAGAAGGAGAGTGATGGGGTGCTACGCCAGATGATCTGGCCTCCACAGTCACCAGACCTGAACCCAATCGAGATGGTTTGGGGTGAGCTGGACTGCAGAGTGAAGGCAAAAGGGCCAACAAGTGCTAAGTATCTCTGGGAACTCCTTCAAGATTGTTGGAAGACCATTCCCGGTGACTACCTCTTGAAGCTCATCAAGAGAATGCCAAAAGTGTGCAAAGCAGTCATCAAAGCAAAAGGTGTCTACTTTGAAGAAGCTAGAATATAAGACATAATTTCAGTTGTTTCACACTTTTTTGTTAAGTATATAATTCCACTTGTGTTAATTCATAGTTATGATGCCTTCAGTGTGAATGTACAATTTTCATAGTCATGAAAATACAGAAAAATCTTTAAATGAGAAGGTGTGTCCAAACTTTTGGTCTGTACTGTATATGGCTGTCCTCTGTAAGGCCGGGGTCACACTAGCGAGTTTTACGGACGTGTGAGAGGCGCAGAAAATACGCATTGCACACGGACCAATGATTTTCTATGTGGCAGCTCCTATCTGCCGTATTTTACGCATCCGTATTATACGGTATTGTACGGCCGTAGAAAATCGCAGCATGCTGCGTTTGTCAGCAGATTGCGCAAAAAATCCACCAATGAAAGTCAATGGGGGCGAGAAAAATACGGATTACACACGGACTAACTGTGTGACTTGCGAGAAATACGCAGCCGTGTTCTATAGGAAAGTGATTCAGTGCGGTGTGCAGTAAAATCACACTGACCGGTTAGAATAGAATAGCTATAATGTCTACACATATATACACACCTATACTGTGTGTGTGTGTGTGTGTGTATATATATATATATATATAATGAAAAAAGGAACAGCATCAAAATACTACCTTGAAAAAACGTCCAGAGCTTTCCAAACCACTATTGCGAGTGGTAAACATATAAAAAAGGAAAGCAGCACAACAAAAATGAAAAAAAGGTGGACTTTATTGCCTGAACGGCATACAGCGCTAGATAGCAGAAAAGCTGGTAATTCAATTGCTGGCTTTTGCTGTCTCCTTCCCAAACCCGACATAATATGAGACATGGTTTACCTACAGTAAACCTTTTCATATACCTTTTTTTCTTTTGCATATTCCTCACTACTAATGTTAGTAGTGTGTATGTGCAAAATTTGGGGACTCTAGCTGTTAAAATAAAGGGTTAAATCGCGGAAAAAACTGGCGTGGGCTCCCGCACAATTTTCTCCGCCAGAATGGTAAAGCCAGTGACTGAGGGCAGATATTAATAGCCTAGAGAGGGACCATGGTTATTGGCCCCCTCCTGGCTGAAAACATCTGCCCCCAGCCACTCTCTTCCCACTCCCATGTAGCGGTGGGATATGGGGTAATAAAGGGTTAATGTCACCTTGCTATTGTAAGGTGACATTAAGCCAAGTTAATAATGGAGAGGCATCAATAAGACACCTATCCTTTATTAATCCAATAGTAGTAAATGGTTAATAAAACACACACATTAGGAATAAAGTATTTTATTGAAATACAGACACAGGGTGTTGTAATAGTTTATTATACTCTGAATCCAAATGAAGACCCTTGTCACCTGAAACAAACTTAAAATAAAAAATCAACAATATCCCATACCTTCCGTCGTTCAGTCTTGTCCCACGCTGTAAATCCATCTGAAGGGGTTAAATAACTTTACAAGCAGGAGCCTGCTAATACAGCCGCCCCTGCCTGTAAAAATTGGGGAATTGCGCCCCCTGCTGGCATAACCTCAGATGAACTCGAGCATGAGAAAATATTAAGAAAAATTCCCACGTTCGAGATGACATACAGATATATACTATATACAGGGGAGATGACACACAGGTATATACTATATACAGGGGAGATGACACACAGGTATATTCTATATACAGGAGGAGGTGACACACAGGTATATACTATATACAGGAGGAGATGACACACACATATATACTATATACAGGGGAGATGACACACAGGTATATACTATATACAGGGGAGATGACACACGTATATACTATATACAGGAGGAGATGACACACGTATATACTATATACAAGAGGAGATGACATACAGGTATATACTATATAAAAGAGGAGATGTCACATAGGTATATAGACGAGGCGATGACATACAGCAGGTATATACTATATACAGGGGAGATGACATACAGGTATATACTATGTATAGGAGGAGATGACATACAGGTATATAGTATATACAGAAGAGATGACATACAGGTATATAGTATATACAGAAGAGATGACATACAGGTATATACTATATACAGGAGGAGATGACACATAGGTATATACAATATACAGGAGGAAATTACATACAGCAGGTATATACTATTTACAGGGGAGATGACGTACAGATATATACTATATACAGGAGATGACATACAGGTGTATACTATATATAAGGGAGATGACAAACATGTATATACTGAGGGGAAAATGAGAGGTGTGAGTTGAAAATGAGGGGTGTGAGGTGAAAATGAAAAGGTGTGAGTGCAAAATGAGAGGAGTGAGGGAAAATAGTGGAGTGATTGGAAAATGACAGATGTGAGGTCGAAATGACAAGTGTTAGGGGGGAATGAGAGGAGTGAGGGGGAAAATGAGAGGTGTAAGGGAGAAAATGGGAGATGTGAGGGGGAAAATGAGGTGTGATGGGAAAATAAGAGAAGTGAGGTGCTATAACTAACCACAGATATTTACTATGCCCAGGCACCCTGCCTACGGACGACATACAGATCACTATTTTGGGAACATTTCTGCGTATTACGGCCGTAAAAAAGGGACCGTATTTTCATACGCCTAGTGTGACTCCTGCCCAACTCCTTACACAACTACCATGAAAAGACTGCAGCAGACCAGGGATGCCCTGCCAAAATTTAAAGTCAATAGTTTTGGCAGTCTAATGATTTGGTGCAGCATGTATCTTTAATGAACAGCCTTGTCTCTTTTTTTTCCCATGTCTGTGTATTGTAATATGCATATCAATCACTTATAAAGGACATCACACGTTGGAAATCCAAAAGATTTTTATGTGATTTAATTTCACAAATAAGAGATATCTTTACTTACAATTTAAAAATCACTTATAGCAGCAGAAAGGCACCCACGTAGCAACTGATGGGGTTTCTATAGCAATGTCATAGCAACGATGTGCAATCCTTATAGATTCCCTATAGTGTCTTGGACTCATTTACTAGAAAAACAGTCGGAGACTATATTTTTAGAAAGAATCTTAGTGTAAAAGCAGATCTGTCAGATTGATATGCTACGATAAGTACAGGCCATGTATCACAACGACAGGTTAATAATTCTAAAAGCCAAAACAGTAGCCAAGTAGCATAACATATATTTGCTCTATGAACCTTGTAAGAGTAAACTTGACACATAGACCACCGATTCAGTAAGGTATTTCTGCCTGTTTTCTGGTGTAACACCCTTTTATAAGTTGCTAAATTTTTGAGTACGGTAACTCTGATGTTGCACAAAATCTTTCTAACTTTAGACATTTTAACCTCAGTCCCAGCTAGCTTCGCCAAAATGTACTACACCTCGCCAATCTAATTTATGAAAGTTTTGCCCTATTAGTGGAGTAACATTCAACAAAAATGTACATGTACTTCAGTAAGTGATCTTACTAAATTCGGAAAAATCTTGCTATTGCATGTCCCCTCATTAACACTGCTGGGTACAATGTCAGTGTTAATGAATTAGACTCATATTTTGTCTGGGGATTTCATGAGGACAGTGCTCTCCCCCACCATTATGATTGATAGGTAGAGGTAGCTGTGTATGCACATAGTAACCCTATCTAAGATGCCCAAGTGAAGTAGTTGTGGGTGAACTTCAGTCTCCACTCGCTTTGGCGTTCTACAGACATCTCAAGTCCCAGTCACAGTGTGCTGCTATGTGTGAAGGGCATCACACTTACTTTGGGGCAGCAGGCCTCTTCTACGTCTGAATCCAGGAACCCAGCAGCAAATAATCCATGAGACATGAAGTTTATAAAACCACCCAAATGGTGAATAACAATATTTGCAGTCAGATATAGAGGATTAGACCCAATGGGTTATCATCTTTCCCACAGGTACCGGATACAACTTCGGCCCTGGCTCTCGGTATAGGTGGCATGTCCCTCTCACTGGCTTTGCTAGTCCAAGGGAGTCTTCTTCACCTTTAGCAGTATATCCGGATTGCAATACCTTCTGCCCCATGTAATCTGAGTCCATCTTTCCCTGTAGCTTCACAAGCTGAGTGTGCCCCAGGTCCCCGACGTCCATCTCGGGGTTGCCCCAGGCCTCTTAGATGGAATCACACGGAAGGGTATTTTTGGCAATCCACTGCCCCGAGAATTTGGCCCAAGTTGTCCCTGACAGCCTCTTAACCAAGGCCCAGAACTTTACACACTGCTGTCCACACACTGACTGACTCTATCACTTCCTGAACCAGCTATCAACTTTGTTCCCCCTCCCAAATGGGCCGACCACTGCAATTAAGCCTGCCTCAGATAACTGCACCCAGGGGGTATCATACCTTTATCACATACATGAACATCAAATGCATTTAACCCTTGGCATGTAAGGGAGCAATCCATCGCCCCCACCACTGCTACACCTACGTTTCTGAAATATACTGCCAATGCTGTGTTGGGCCTCATTCAGAAGTCCACGATTTTCACGTATTAAACACATATCGATTATAGTCTATGGTGCTGTCCACACATCTATGTTTTTGTGGCACCCATTGCTGCACAAAAAATCACAGCCACATGTCCATTTTTTATACGAGCCACAGATCAAAATTTCCCATACAGGTCTCTAGGTTTGTGGTCCAATCCATGTGCCATTTCTGATTAACATTGCAATGTATAGCAGAAGCCTTGTAATTTTTTTTTTTTACAAATTCCTGATGAAACTCTGATGGTAAAAATTGACAAAAAGACCAAACACTAAAGTAAATAGGATCCAAAACCTGATTAATAAAGACCCATATTTTTACATGTGAGAAAAATCACAGATGTCTGAGGACTGAATTTAGCTGAGGGTGAAGACAACTACAACACTGGCAGACAGACACTTCTTCTCTACCCCACTGCTCCAGTCAGTTGCTAAGCAATGGTTGACATGTTATCAGGCCCAGAGAATTATTTCAACTACTACAGTATATGCTGCTTGGTTATCAAGGTACATTCTTCTTGGCTCAGTTAAATATTTTTTATTCACTATAGCTATTAAAGGAATTGTCCACTACTGTAATATTGATTAGTATCAGATTGGCAGAAGTGCCATTGTCAGGCCATACCAATCAACTCTAATCACTCCTATATACAGCTCTGGCAAAAATTAAGAGACCACTGCAAAATGTTCAGTTTGTCTGATTTTTCTCTTCATAGGTATATTTTTGAGTAAAATGTAAAATTGTTCTTTTAGTCTATAAACTTCTGTCAACGTGTCTCCGAATTTCCAAGCAATACATTTTGTATTTTTTTCTGAAAAGAAGAAATGATCAAAATAAAAACAACAGTGCTTTCACACCTCAAATAATTCAAAGAAAACAAGTTAATAATCTTTTAGAAACAATACTAAAGTTTTAACTCAGGAAGAGTTCAGAAATCAATATTTTGTGCAATAACCATGATTTTTAATCACAGGTTTCATGCGCCTTGGCATGCTTTCCACCAGTCTTTCACACTGCTTCTTGCTCAAAAATGTAAGCAGTTCTTCTTTGTTTGATGGCTTGTGGCTATCCATCATCCTCCTGATTACATTCCAGAGGTTTTCAGTGGGGTTCAGGTCTGGAGATTGGGCTGCCCATCACAGGGTTTTGATGTGGTGGTCTCTTAAATTTTGTCAATGGAGCGCCTGCCAGGGTCGTGGGGATACTCGGTACCGTGTCGGTTCTTAAAGAGATGTGTTACGGCAGCAGTGACCCAGTCCGTGGCCCTGGGCGTCCAATGAAAATGATGATAAAAGGGAATTGTTTGTGACGCTACCTGTGGTGTTCGGTCAATATATCCGACGCTGCAGTTCAGATCCACTGGGGCAGTTGGTGACGCAGCAAAGATGTTTCAGCTCTCCATGGTGGTTGTGGTAGTTGTAGTGCAGGGCAAATGGTGCAGGAATAATTCAGAGGACACAGCTGAGTGCAGTTTTCAACGCTTTACTCACAGTTCTGCAGATTACTGTCTCCGGTCGTGTGCTGTGTCCTTCGGGTCTGTGGTCCAGCCTATCCCCAGATGATTTGGGGTACACCGTTTCAGGACTCCTCTCTTATGCTCCTTTCCTGGCCACCTCACTGCACTGATTCCCGTCTCTCCTGCCCTGCACCTTCACACAGTGTCCCAAGCCAGCAACACTCTGAGTCCCCTTTGTTCTATGTTGCTGCCTTTTCAGCAAATATGTGTGGATGTGGCTATGGCAGTTACAGATACCACAGCGGCCGGCTTGCTATGTGAGTCTTGTAGGTTCTCCTCTAGTCTTGGGGACCAGTTACCGCACTGCGACCTGGTCCCTCCACCCAACAGTAGTAGGCGTGGATGCGGGACCCATGGGAGGATTCTTCAGTACCCGTGCGCATAGTACTCCTTCTTTCTCACTTTCTGTAGCTTCTCTCTAGCTCCCTCTGACAGGGAGCCTTTCTGCAGTCTTACACCATTCAGCTCCTCTCTCACACTCAGTCTGACTAACTTTCCCTCCTAATTAGCTCCTCCCCTTTTTTCCACGAGAACTCTACTCTCTCCACCCACACCCTCTACCTAGTAACCCTCTCCAGTCTGGGATGAGGCCATCTTCCCAAAGGGTATGACCAGGTGCTCTGACTGGAGTGGTGAGGTGTTGGATACTGGTGTTAGAGTCCTGGGTAGTGCTCCCTCCTTACTGGAGAGTGGGATACCACACCTCTGGATGAGATGCAATACCTCTGTGGCGACAGGACCCTCAGGGGCGCCACATTAGAGCTGTATATAATCCTCAGAGGTGAGCACTTAAGCATCACAGTATAGACTCAATTTCACCTGCTTTTGTGAAAATTAGTCTAACAGGTGACGACTCACAAAAATGTAATAGTTTTTCAGCTGGTGACCATAGATAAATACTGTACTCATCCTTCATGACTGATTCTTGTCTAATTTGGCATTTTTCTATTGTCCTTGTCACTACTTGTATCTCCTCCATGATGGCACATCAATTAGAGCAATGACAAAAAGGCTTGCTACACCTCCCAGCATAGTGTTAGGCCAATTTCATTGTGCGCGTTTCCAGAACACGTGGTATCTGTTTTTTTTCTTGGATGCCACATGTACCTATTATAACCTATGTTGCTGTGCACATTAGTTTTTTTTACATTCACCATGTATCTGTGTAAACCACACTGAGACATGTCTGTTTTTTTACCGGCCTCCGTGTGCTGTATGTGTTTAACATTGAAAAGTTTAGGAGAAGCTTTGTCATTTTCTTTTTCTTTAACCACAGTTGAAAAACACTGTTGGCACACTGATGAGACCAGTAGTGTTTTTTTCCAGTACTGTTTTTTATGGATGTGTGAAGGAGGCCTTAAGAGCATGGCATGGAAATTGGGACACAAGTTGTTACATGAGGAGAGCTGGATAGCATGATAGAAGGTCATAAAAAATGCAGCAGGACCAGTATATGCCCCTTTCTTTGAGGATGGACAGAGAGCGCATTGAAGGACCTCTACATTGTATAGCTAAAGTGCACTACTGGTGTGTATGTTTCTAACAAGACAGACTCCATGATGGTGGCACAAAGGCCTCACTTCCTGTAGTAGGACCTGGACTCAGTCGATGCTCAATTGGCATTCATCAGACAACACAAGCATTAGAAGATCTGCCATTTATATCCCATTCACTTTACAAATGAGAAGAGTATGCTCATACTGAGCTCATGTTAAAGTGTTGGGAGATGCAGTGATGAACACAGTGCTGCATGCAACACCATCCAGCATGGCCAGTTTGGCGGTGGATCAAAAGGCATATTCTTGAAGGGTAACACAAATTATCACATAATAGCTGAAAGTACATTGACTTGTGTTAAACACCAGGATGAGCTCTGAGTTCCTCCTAGTGTGGGACTTTGCCAAGCCTCATGTGGTCAAAATTTGTAGGCAGTTCCTGGATGGCAAAGACAGTGATGCCATTGACTTGTCCTCGCATTCCCTAGTCCTGAATCCAATTAAAAACCGCTGGGACATCAGTGCTTCCAAAGTCATCAAGTAGTTCCACACACTCAAGGAGCTCACTGATGCCTGATCCATATCTGGGAGGAGAATCCTCTAGAACACAATCTGCCATCTAATAATGAACATGCACAAACTACTGAGCCTTAGTGGGTAAGATTTTGGGCCCAGGAAGAACTGTCTCTTCAACAGTGATTTTATTTTAAGATATTTTCCTATCAAAAAGAAAGGACAAGTATAATACTCACATAAAATAAATTGTTGCCCATCTGGGCTGTACCTAAAGACATTAAATCCCCCTTAGGGCTCAATCAGACATTAGTTTTTCATAGATAGTAGTCATACCAACTATAATCTGTGTATACCATTTTTACAGATGAGCAGTCCACACACCAAAACGTGCAGACACATCCGATTTTGATCCAATAAATAAATAATAAATCAAACCCATAGAATGTAAGTCCGCAAGGACAGGGCCCTCTCCCCTCTGTACCAGTCTGTCATTGTAAATTTGTTCACTGTAAACGATATCTATAACTCTGTACGTAACGTAACCCCTTACCCATGTACAGCACCATGGAATTAATGGTGCTATATAAATAAATAATAATAAACTTAGCAATGCAAGTCTACGGGTGTGTGAAAAAGTGGGAAAGCACCCAGATGCTATCCTTGTGATATCTGATTTTTGTATGTTTTTTATATAAGCTTGAAAAAAATTCTCCTATTCAAAAAGAAAAGATGAATCTCTGATGGTAAAAACTGACACATTGATCATATTGTAACCAAAATCTGATTAAAAACACTGATGAAAATGGGTCTGTAAGAAAAATCATAGACAACTGGATGAGCTGTAATTGGCCTATGCACTGAAGTAAAACGCAGCTAACTTTTTCAAAGGCTGTTTAGTTCGTTTTTGCAATCACATGCACCAGCAGAGAAAAAACAAGACCAACTATAGATGTAAATTGTAATCAATTTATTTGGCTTTTTGGTAAGACTCATCTACGTTTGGCGCAAGTGGCATAAAAACTGAGAGAGTCATACGTTTGTCCAAAACAGATGTGCAACGAAAATTCTGAAGCAAGTCACGTAATATATTTCCCCACATCTCACCTTTCAGCAAAGCTCCTTCAGCTGTATTTCACCATATTAGGCATCCTGTTCCTGGACTATATTGTATGAATTGCATTTTTGTAGCTGTTTTGTAACTACCGTATATGTACAGTATATCATGAATGAAACATAAGAGAGAATGGACAATGGTTAAGCAGGTAATGGTATACGATCATTGAATGCTTTTGGTCGGTATATGCTTTCCTTGCAGGGGGATAGAATGAGCAAATATTTTATAAAGTATTGTGGAGCTTGTTTTTCTTTTCGCAACCCCCCTGCAGTTAATGCTACTTAATAATTGAGAGCTCTTCCTACTAACAGTTGATGAAAACAAGCATGTATGTGACCATTGGTTTTATTAAAATAGTCAAAGATTTTTGGCTTTATCATGTGTTGCTATAGATTTTCTTGGGTATCAATTGTGGTAGATTGACTCACTTGGCTGCTGAAAGAGGTAGTCACAGGAACACTTTCCATTTAAGATTTCAGCTGATTTATTACAACCGTGCTGCATAAACTAGTCCAAAGTTAAGTAAACGAACACGGCCCTTCTGGCATATCTGGGAAAACAAAATAGCACACCGTACAGTATGTGTGGCCACAGGGATCCACCTGCTTAGGGGAACAAAAGCAAGGTTCAGTTGTCTTTAACACCAGTTCAGCTCTGGAGGTCTCCTCTCCAGGCACACCACACACTGCATTATGGCAGTCCGTTAGATGGACTGCGTTACACCGCGGCATAACGTGGTGTAACGCAGTCTGTTAACGCTGCCACTAACCCCTATTATTGGGCGCATCGCCAACGCATGCCATAATCGGCATGCACTAGCGATGTGCCGTCATTCAGTGAAGGAGCCTCGGACGCGGGCTGCAGCACAGATGAATCCTCTGCGCTAGCAGTATAGCATAACGCGATGGCGTGTATGCTATAGCGTTAACGCAACCCGTCAACGCTATGCGTTGAATGGGCTGCTTTAACGCAATATGAACCTGGCCTTAATGAGTCCCAAGCCTCCACATTTACCTGATGGACCACACCCTGGGGTGGAGATATGGTGTACACAGCCTCCCACCCACTCTTCAGCTGTTCACAAAAACGTAGCCCTTAATATGGCCTATTAACACTTACTTACTATGCTGGAGTATTTTTCCAGGTTCATATAACTGAGGCTAACATCCTGATACATATCTCCCCACCAGTATTTCACCAGTGACCTTCTCAGTCTATTTTCTAAATGTTTTTTTTAGATATTTGACACCAATCACTGATTACTATCCATGTGCTGTACTGTTTTTTCTAACATATGGTGAGTTTACACAAAATATTCATATATGTTTAGCATTTAAAGGAGTTGTCCCGCAATCACAACTTATCTGCTATCCCTATAATAAGTGATGAGTTGCTGATCACTCTCCACAGATCACGAAAATAAGGGTCCTCATATCCCATTTCGAGTACAGCATTCAAATGGTGATCCATTGAAAGTCTATCAGACCAATCGAGGTAGCTGAGTGTTGTACTCTTCTATCTCGATCAGTCCCATAAAATTTGAATGCAGAAGGCTGTGGCCAGATATCAGGAGAGGATAGCTAATAAATTTAGATACTAGAATCAGAAGACTAGAGCAAGTGAATTACCATCTTTGTACATAGATGAATTTGTTGAGAAAGGAAGATGAGAAGGACCTATGGAAAAGTTGATAGCATCGAGAGGCTGAGGGAGAGATAGAGTTGTTTATCGAGATGCCAAGTCACCAATATTGTGAGCTGGTGTATTAAGAGATCAAAAAGATCCCTCTTTGGCTGTAAAAGAAAATATATGTAAATAGTTTTTTGTCTCACTCAAAAAACAAAGTATTCTAGGAGAGATTTCTTGCTAACGTGAAAAATTATATTTGCTCTCAGAGTAAAGAGGCCCCTTCAAAGAAAGGAAACATGATAAACAAGTAACCTAATTGGATAACTTATTGAAGCTTGACTTTTAGATTAAAACAAATTTTGTATCTGCAACATCAATCTCAGAGAAACGGCAACTCCAAGACTCCTGTTCAATGGTAGTTTCCTGGCATTCTGCTTCTTCTTTGCTTTCCTTTCTGCAGAAAGCTTTTTAAGGTGTCTCCATCACACATTTGGTAGAAATGGAGCGACTGTCGGATGGCTCACTCTTGGGTTCAAGCACATTTTCATCTGTTTACAAAGATGTTTTAAGCAGTAATTTCAAACCTCTCTTTATTTTTTTTATTACAGACTTAATTTTTAATTTAATCTTCATATCTGCAAGATGGGTGAGAAAGATGAAAATTCTGACAACTTGTTCCTAAAAGATGATATAGCAAAGGGTGAAAAAGCTGAAGGTTGCGCGCACAGCTGGCAGCATGCTATGAGAAAGAGAGCATCGCGAGCTGGAAATCAAATGCGCACAATGACGTTTACAAGTGTCCGTGGATTTCTCCATCGAAATGCTTTTGTGATCCTCACAATTGCTGCTGTCGTGCTGGGTATGCTATTTGGAGCTGTTATTGTTGATCTATTGTTCATAGGATTAATAATCTGATTGTCTTAATTTAGACAATATGATAACTAACGATTTCTATTTATGTGTTATGTTAAACATTTTATATATTCTTTTTAATATATTTTTGTAATTTCTTCAGGTATTGTTTTGGCTTTTGCTCTAAGGCCCTACAAAATGTCTTACCGGCAGATCAAGTATTTTTCTTTTCCTGGAGAACTGCTTATGAGGATGCTACAGATGCTAGTGTTACCTCTTATAGTGTCCAGTTTGGTAACAGGTAATCATTGTTTTTATTTTCACTGTTCTATAGTTCACTGTTTTCATGGTTGTTACGGAAAATAGCTGGCAAACTTGTTGACAGAACGTCCTTGAATATGTTTCCTATAATGCCACAGGTCAGTTATAACAGGATGATGAAGACTATGCATCCCAGAATGCAATCGCCAGAGCAGATCTCTAAGATTTCCTCTTTCAAACTTGGACTATTGTACCATTATTGATGCTTTAAATGTAATATGCTATAAATATAATATACATATTGGCGAAATAGGATGGCACCTTAATATATACACAAAAGCCACATGACATGTTTCGCTAACAAGTAGCAACATCAAGTAGTATGGGGCTCTTTTCAGCCCTATAGTAATTTCTAATGAAGTTTACACCAGGGAAACTGATTGCAGCCGTACACCTCTATAACATTTTATCTCTACAAGAAATAGCCATTGCACAGAGCTAAAGGCCATGGCGGAACAGTTGGCGAGTTGATGTGTTGCCATATTTAGTCCAAGATTGCAGAAAAAACGGGTCCACAATTGATTAACAGCAACAAAGTTTATTTAATCGTTTTAAAATTGTGATATAAACAGGACGTCTAAATTACTATTTCATCATCTCCTTAGTCAGGCTTGGACTGGTCCATAGGAGAACAAGGAAATTCCCCGGTGGGCCCCTGTGCAGGAGTGTGCCCTCCATACCTCTTATATAAGCAGTAATTGACGCAATGCACATGATTCACTACATTATGCATTTAACAAACTACCCAGTTCGTAATTATATAGAAGAATAGGTAAATTTGTGAATGAAGCTTTTTGTAATACCTACATGCAGCTGAAAAGTGGGCTCCCAGAGTCCGTGTAATTGCCAGCCCTTAGCACCCAAGTCCAACAATGTCCCCAGTATGGAACCACTTGGAGGACCACATAAATATGTATCATCTCATCTTTAAGAATACATGTCACTTAGCTGGGCCATCAACCCAAAAAGGGAGTTGTCAACTTAGTACAATCCCAGTTAGGACAAGGTTGACTGGGAGATATGATTCAGCTTTAGTTTGTTGGGAAATGTTCAATTCTCCATTTTTGTTAATTTTCCATATTGATTGTTTTAGGCATGGCATCTCTTGACAGCAAAGCCTCAGGTAAAATGGGCTTGCGAGCAGTAGTTTACTACACTGTAACTACCCTAATAGCCGTTTTCATTGGCATTGTTATGGTGATCATCATTCATCCAGGCAAAGGCAGTAAGGAGACTATGACAGCCCAAGGAAAAATTGAGAGAGTACAGGCTGCAGATGCTATGTTGGATTTAATAAGGTAAGAATGACAGTTTTATATTAATGAAACCTTCTAAAAACACCAATCATTCAAATCATACCACTCAAAACACCTACCTAATATTGTGTTGGTTGTCCAAGTTGTGACACCAAAGTAGTGGTGACCTGTCTGAAAGTGTCTTGTGTTATATGGCACCAAGATGTTAGCATGAGATCCTAACAAGTACTTTAATGGGAACCTGTCACTTGATTCATGTCTCCCAAACCAGCTAGTCCAGTGCCGACCCTGGCCAGCTGTTCACAGCGCCACTAGAAATGATTGATAGGTCTCTCACTAAGTACACACATGGGAGAGACTTAGAGTGGTGTGGGGAGAAGCCTCAAACTATATACACTCTATCTGGCGTTAAGAAAAAAATGTACCTGACTGCAATCTTGCAGTCAGATTCTGATTTATGCTGCCTGTGAATCGAGTGACAGGTTCTCTTGAAATTACAGTGTGGGCTCCATGGATTTTATTAGTTGTTCCTGTGCATACACCAAATGCTCTCTTGGTTTGGGATCTGAGGAATTTGGAGGCAAAGTCAATATTGTGAACTCATTATCATGTTCCTGAAACCATTCCTGAAATATTATTGCAGTCTGGAAGTGTTAAAAAAGGCCAATGGATTATGTAATGTAGACCAAGTACACCCTTTTAACCCCTTAACGACCGCCGATACGCCTTTTAACGGCGGCCGCTAAGGGTACTTAAACCACAGCGCCGTTAATTAATGGCGCTGTGGAAAAAAGTGTATAGCTCCCCCCAGAGTCCGATTTTCTCTGGGGTCTCGGCTGCCGGGGGTAGCCGAGACCCCAGAGAACATGATTCGGGTCGGTTTTTACCGACCCCGCTTTTGCGATCGCCGGTAATTAACCGTTTAGGCTACGTTCACATTAGCATTACGCTAATGTGCGTCGCTGTTGCGTCGGCGACGCAGCGGCGACGCAGCGGCGACGCGCCCCTATGTTTAACATAGGGGACGCGTGCGTTTTTTTTGGTCGCGTTTTTCGACACATGCGTCGTTTCCGACGCTAGCGTCGGACGCAAGAAAATGCAACAAGTTGCATTTTTTGTGCGTCCGATTTTCGTCAAAAAACGACGCACGCGTCGCAAAACGCAGCGTTTTTACGCGCGTTTTTTGTGCGTCGTGCGTTGCGTCGCCGACGCACCGGCGCGTAACGCTAATGTGAACGTAGCCTTACCGGCGATCGCAAAAAAAACAAAAAACGCGATTTCTTTTTAATTTCTCTGTCCTCCGATGTGATCGCACATCAGAGGACAGAGAAATGGAGTCCCAGGTAGCCCCCCAATACTCACCTGTCTCCCCCGTTGCTCCTCGTGGCTCCCGATGGGCGCCGCCATCTTTTTCCGGCAAAAAAATGGCGGGCGCATGCGCAGTGCGCCCGCCGGTCGGCAGCGGGAGAATCTTTTGGGGTCTCGGCTGCCGGGAGTAGCCGAGACCCCAAAGAACATGATCGGGGTCGGTTTTACCGACCCCAGTTTTGCGATCGCCGGTAATTAACTGTTTACCGGTGACCGCAAAAAAAAAAAAAAAGTAATGTGTAATTCTCTGTCCTCTGATGTGATCGCACATCAGAGGACAGAGAATTAGGGGGATTCGGGGACCCTGCCATACTTACCGGTGTCCCTGGGTCCTCCTGCTGCTCCTCCTGGCCGCCGGCGTCTTCATGGCAAAAGAAAATGGCGGGCGCATGCGCAGTGCGCCGGCCATCTGTCGCCATCTGCTGGCCGGCAGGAGAAGAGCAGTTGGGGCTAAAATTAGGGTTAGGGCTAGGGTTAGGGTTGGGGCTAAATTTAGGGTTAGTGTTGGGGCTAAATTTAGGGTTAGGGTTGGGGCTAAATTTAGGGTTAGGCTTCTTTCACACTTACGTCGGTATGGGGCCGTCGCAATGCGTCGGCCCGACATACCGACGCACATTGTGAAAATTGTGCACAACGTGGGCAGCGGATGTAGTTTTTCAACGCATCCGCTGCCCAATCTATGTCCTGGGGAGGAGGGGGGCGGAGTTACGGCCACGCATGCGCGGTCAGAAATGGCGGACGCGACGTACAAAAAAATGTTATATTGAACTTTTTTTGTGCCGACGGTCCGCCAAAACACAACTGATCCAGTGTACGATGGACGCGACGTGTGGCCATCCGTCACGATCCGTCGGCAATACAAGTCTAAGGGCAAAAAACGCATCCTGCGGGCACATTTGCAGGATCCGTTTTTTGTCCAAAATGATGGATTGCGACGGATGCCAAACGACGCAAGTGTGAAAGTAGCCTTAGGGTTGGGGCTAAAGTTAGGGTTAGAGTTGGGATTAGGGTTAGGGTTTGGATTAGGGTTAGGGTTGGCATTAAGGTTACGCTTGGGATTAGGGTTAGGTTTGGGATTAGGGTTAAAGTTAGGGTTGTGATTAGGGGTGTATTGGGATTAGGGTTAGGTTTGAGGTTAGGGTTGAGATTAGGATTAGGGGTGTGTTGGATTTAGGGTTTTGATTAGGGTTAGGGTTGACATTTAGGGTTGTTTTGGGGTAAGGGTTGTGATTATCGTTAGGGTTAGTGATTAGGATTATGGATCGGGTTGGGATTAGGGTTAGGGGTGTGTTGGGGTTAGGGTTGGAGCAAGAATTGGGGGGTTTCCACTGTTTAGGTACATCAGGGGGTCTCCAAACACGACAGCCAGTTTTGCGCTCAAAAAGTCAAATGGTGCTCCCTCCCTTCTGAGCTCTGCCGTGCGCCCAAACAGTGGGTTACCCCCACATATGGGGCATCAGTGTACTCGGGATAAATTGGACAACAACTTTTGAGGTCCAATTTCTCCTGTTACCCTTGTGCAAATAAAAACTTGGGGGCTACAAAATCTTTTTTGTGGAAAAAAAATATTTTTTATTTTCATGACTCTGCATTCTAAACTTCTGTGAAGCACTTGGGCATTCAAAGTTCTCACCACACATCTAGATAAGTTCCTTGGGGGGGTCTGGTTTCCAAAACGGGGTCACTTGTGGGGGGTTACTACTGTTTAGGTACATCAGGGGCTCTGCAAACGCAACATAACGCCCACAGACCATTCTATCTAAGTCTGCATTCCAAAACGGCGCTCCTTCCCTTCCGAGCTCTGCCGTGCGCCCAAACAGTGGTTTACCCCCACATATGGGGCATCAGCATACTTGGGATAAATTGGACAACAACTATAGTGGTCAAATTTCTCCTGTTACCCTTGTGAAAATATAAACTTGGGGGCTACAAAATCTTTTTTTTTCACGACTCTGCATTCTAAACTTCTGTGAAGCACTTGGGCATTCAAAGTTCTCACCACACATCTAGATAAGTTCCTTGGGTGGTCTAGTTTCCAAAATGGGGTCACTTGTAGAGGGTTTCTACTGTTTAGGTACATCAGGGGCTCTGCAAACGCAACATAACGCCAGCAGACCATTCTATCAAAGTCTGCATTCCAAAACGGCGCTCCTTCTGAGCTCTGCCGTGCGCCCAAACAGTGGTTTACCCCGATATATGGGGTACCAGCATACTCAGGACAAATTGGACAACAACTTTTGGGGTCCAATTTCTTTTGTTACACTTGTGAAAATAAAAACTTGGGGGTCAAAAAATCTTTTTTGTGGGAAAAAAAATATTTTTTATTTTCACGACTCTGCATTCTAAACTTCTGTGAAGCACTTGGGCATTCAAAGTTCTCACCACTCATCTAGATAAGTTCCATGGGGGGTCTAGTTTCCAAAATGGGGTCACTTGTGGGGGGTTTCCACTGTTTAGGCACATCAGGGGCTCTCCAAACGCGACATGGCGTCCGATCTCAATTCCAGACAATTCTACATTGAAAAAGTAAAACGGCACTCCTTCTCTTCCAAGCTCTGCGGTGCGCCCAAACAATGGTTTACCCCAACATATTGGGTATCGACGTACTCAGGAGAAATTGCACTACAACTTTTGTGGTCTAATTTCTCCTGTTACCCTTGTGAAAATAAAAATTTGGGGGCAAAAATATCATTTTTGTGTAAACAAATGCGATTTTTTATTTTCACGGCTCTACGTTATAAAATTCTGTGAAGCTCTTGGGGGTTCAAAGTGCTCACCACACATCTGGATAAGTTCCTTAAGGGGTCTAGTTTCCAAAATGGTGTCACTTGTGGGTGGTTTCCACTGTTTAGGCACATCAGGGGCTCTCTAAACGTGACATGGCGTTCGATCTCCATTCCAGCCAATTCTGCATTCAAAAAGTCAAACGGCGCTCCTTCACTTCCAAGTTCTGCGGTGCGCCCAAAAAGTAGTTTATCCCCACATATGGGGTATTGGCGTATTCAGGAGAAATTGCATAACAAAATTTATGGTTACATTTCTGTTTTTACACTTGTGAAAATAAAAAAAATGGTTCTGAATTAAAATGTTTGCAAAAAAAAGTTAAATGTTCATTTTTTCCTTCCACATTGTTTCAGTTCCTGTGAAGCACGTAAAGGGTTAATAAACTTCTTGAATGTGGTTTTGAGAACCTTGAGGGGTGTAGTTTTTAGAATGGTGTCACACTTTGTTATTTTCTATCATATAGACCCCTCAAAATGACTTCAAATGTGATGTGGTCCCTAAAAAAAATGGTGTTGTAAAAATGAGAAATTGCTGGTCCACTTTTAACCCTTATAACTCCCTAACAAAAAAAAATGTTGTTTCCAAAATTGTGCTGATGTAAAGTAGACATGTGGGAAATGTTATTTATTAACTATTTTTTGTGACATATCTCTCTGATTTAAGGGCATAAAAATACAAAGTTTGAAAATTGCAAAATTTTAAAAATTTTCGCCATATTTCCGTTTTTTTCATAAATAATCGCAAGTAATATCGAAATGTTACCACTAACATGAAGTACTATATGTCATGAAAAAACAGTCTCAGAATTAGCGGGAGCCGTTGAAGCGTTCCAGAGTTATAACCTCATAAAGTGACAGTGGTCAGAATTGTAAAAATTGGCTCGGTCATTAAGTACCAAATTGGCTCTGTCACTAAGGGGTTAAGGCAGTAACAGTAAACAGTAACATTGTTTAGGAAGGTGGTACATTTCATAGAAACATCCAGGTAAATGTCAGGAACCAATGTTTCCAAGAATGTTTTCACACTTCATCCTTTGGTTAGCCCTCCTTCCACAGTGCATCATCCTGTTACCATCTCTTTCCTAGGTAGGGGATGAACATGCAACGTCTAAAGTGATAAAGCTGAAAATGTGATTTATCAGAACATGCCACCTTGTTCAATTTTTCCATGGTTCAGGTGTGATGCTTACATTGTCATTTTAGGCACTTTCAGTAGTGGTTAGGGCTTACCATGGGAACATACACAGGTCTATGGCTACATAGTCCCATATGCGACAGGCTGGGATGTGCTATGTGGTCAGCGACCTTTCTAAAGTTCCATGAACCTTTTTGTAATTTGTCACTTCAAACTAATAAGACCGCAGAGGACTTGCTGTTCTAGAGATATTCCTACCCAGCTGTTCAATCCTTTCAAACCATGTCATAGTTGATCAGATCCTTATTGTTGCCTACTTTTCAAGCTTCCAACAAAACAATTTCAAGATCTAACTTTTTACTTCAAGGCGATATGCCATATGAGCGCTTGAGTTGTAACTGATAATTTCACTGGCTTGGGTCCAAATATTTTTTTTGGTTTAGCTAAGCTTTCATTTTTTTATTCGGTTGAATGAAAAAAAAAAACACCCAAACAAATAAGTTTACTTTTAATTTAGCAAAATAATTTTTTCTTTCTGCTTTTTATTTAGTATAAATCATTTATAGACCTCATTCAGATGTCGGTGTTTTTTACATGCACAAAAAATGGTAAGAGTGAAATGGACATATCTCCTTGAGTATTTCACCGACAATACAGTCTGTGTAAAAGGCACAAAACAGCCCCAAAGACTACGAATCTCGTATACGTACATGGATACGTATACGAGATTCTGCAGAAACATAGTAACTACAATATCAAACTGGTCCTATGCCATAGTAAAAGACAACCAAACACAACATTCAAGCATAAACTCACAAGATAGTGGAAGTAAAAAATACCTTTTATTTTAACCTTGTAAAAAAATACATAAGAACAGTGCCAGGTTTATATTATGACAATCAAATTACAATTAACACAGCCAGAGCAAATTTGAATCAGGAGCAAAGGTGCACTGTTATGATCTGGTGGCCTAGGAGCAGCATGATACGTACTGGAGAAGGTGGTACCTTTACTGACCGCAAACCCTGAACTAGCAGCGCAACTAGAAGTAGCCGTGGGGGGTACCTAACACTCCCTAGACCCCTCGACACAGCTTAAGAACTAACTACCCCTAAAGACAGAAACGGGAAAACTATCTTGCCTCAGAGAAAATCCCCAAAGGATAGCCAGCCGCCCACAAATATTGTCTGTGAAAGGAGAGGAAAATAAAATAACATACGCAGACATGAAATCAGGATTTAGCATAGGAGGCCATACTAGCTAAAAAGGAAGAATAGGACAGAGTACTATGCGGTCAGTATTAAAACACTAGAAAATATCCACCACAGAAAATACAAAACACCACATCTGACTAAAGACATGGAGGGTATATCTGCATCTCCAGAGACACAGCTAGGCTGCAAAAAATCCTTCACAGACAAAGCTGGACAAAACAAAACAAGAAAATGCACAGACTATAATGTCCACAGCAGGTGGACAGCAAAAACAAGGCCAGAACTTATCTTTGAAGAAATGAACAGCAGACCAGGAGAGACCAAGTGTGGATGTGAATCCTCCAAAAACAATGGACAACTGGCACTGACTAAAGGATAAAGCAGGACTTAAATAGCCCAGCCCAAATTGCAAAAAATGGATACACCTGATAAATGCTGCGATCCAACTACCGCAGCACTACCACTCATAACCACCAGAGGGAGCCCAAGAGCAGAATTCACAACAGTGCACCCACTAAAATGTGTAGCACCACGGAGGCAGCATGGGTATATAGATGGAGGGTACAGGCTCAATAACAACCAATAGATAAAAAACTAAAGTGCTAGTGCATAAAGTGTCATAGTGGTTGTGGACTACTCACTTGTCCAATGCATATAGGTATTTGACAATCACAGTCCATCAGAATCAATCAGCAAAAGAGCCTCTAAATGTCCCACAAAAAAGTGTTCCCATCAAGTTATCTTACCCATGTTCCTGTCCATGTGCAAACACATGCGCCCCAATGCGCGTTTCGCCCTCGGCTTCCTCGGGATGCCGAGGATGCTGCCCCCCGAGGAAGCTGAGGGCGAAACGCGCGTTGGGGCACGTGTGTTAGCACATGGACAGGAACATGGGTAAGATGACTTGATGGGAACACTGTTTTTTGTGGGACATTTAGAGGCTCTTTTGCTGATTGATTCTGATGGACTGTTATTGTCAAATACCTATATGCATTGGACAAGTGAGTAGTCCACAACAAATATGACACTTTATGCACTAGCACTTTAGTTTTTTATCTATTGGTTGTTATTGAGCCTGTACCCTCCATCTATATACCCATGCTGCCTCCGTGGTGCTACACATTTTAGTGGGTGCACCTTTGCTCCTGATTCAAATTTTCTCTGGTTGTGTTAATTGTAATTTGATTGTCATAATATAAACCTGTGGATGGGACTCCGCGGAGGATGGGGGTCGTCTGCCGTTATCTGCTCCATCTGCGCCCAACAGAGAAGACAAACATGTCCGATAACTCTACAGGACCGCGACAGCTGCAGAACATCGCCCCTCCCTGCAGAACATCGCCCCCTCCCTCCTCCTCCCTCCCTGCAGAACATCGCCCCCCCTCCCTCCCTGCAGAACATCATCGCCCCCCCTCCCTCCCTGCAGAACATCATCGCCCCCCCTCCCTCCCTGCAGAACATCATCGCCCCCCTCCCTCCCTGCAGAACATCATCGCCCCCCCTCCCTCCCTGCAGAACATCATCGCCCCCCCTCCCTCCCTGCAGAACATCATCGCCCCCCCTCCCTCCCTGCAGAACATCATCGCCCCCCTCCCTCCCTGCAGAACATCATCGCCCCCCCTCCCTCCCTGCAGAACATCATCGCCCCCCCTTCCTCCCTGCAGAACATCATCGCCGTCCCTCCCTGCAGAACATCATCGCCCCCCTCCCTCCCTGCAGAACATCATCGCCCCCCCTTCCTCCCTGCAGAACATCATCGCCCCCCCTTCCTCCCTGCAGAACATCATCGCCCCCCTCCCTGCAGAACATCATCGCCCCCCTTCCTCCCTGCAGAACATAATCGCCCCCCTTCATCCCTGCAGAACATCATTGCCCCCCCTCCCTGCAGAACATCATCGCCCCCCTTCCTCCCTGCAGAACATCATCGCCCCCCCTCCCTGCAGAACATCATCGCCCCCCTCCCTGCAGAACATCATCGCCCCACCTTCCTCCCTGCAGAACATCATCGCCCCCCCTGCAGAACATCATCGCCCCACTCCCTGCAGAACATCATCGCCCCCTTCCTCCCTGCAGAACATCATCGCCCCCTCCCTGTAGAACATCATTGCCCCCCTCCCTGCAGAACATCATCGCCCCCCCTTCCTCCCTGCAGAACATCATGGCCCCCCCTTCGTCCCTGCAGAACATCACCCCCCCTCCCTGCAGAACATCATCGCCCCCCTTCCTCCCTGCAGAACATCATCGCCCCCCCTTCCTCCCTGCAGAACATCATCGCCCCCCCTTCCTCCCTGCAGAACATCATCGCCCCCCGCTCCCTGCAGAACATCATCGCCCCCCGCTCCCTGCAGAACATCATAGCCCCCCCTTCCTCCCTGCAGAACATCGCCCCCAGTCCTCTGTCCCTCATACTCACCTGTCAGCTGCCTGTCCCAGACACCGCGCGCGCCGCCGCCATCCCTCTGGCTCTGTCCCGCCGCAACGCCTTCTTCCTGAGTGAGCGGTCATGTGATACTGCTCAATAAGGTCATGAATATGCGCATATTCATGACCTTAATGACCGGTACCATGTGACGGCTCACTCAGGACGGGCTACAGACGGTGAGAACAGGCATCGCTGGAGGCTGGAGCAGGTGAGTATCGTCTTCAAGGAGGGTGGGTGGGATGCGGAGGCGGGGGGGTGGGTTGCGGTCAGTCGCATTTGTGACCCGGACTAAAAAAGAAAAAAAAAATCCTTGCTCAGGTACCGCCCCCCGCAATGTCGCCGCCCTAGGCAGTGCCCTCGGGTGCCTAGTGGCAAATACGGCCCTGTCCACTCCCTTTCTTTGGTAGCTGCGCAGTGGTACACCTTATAGGTGAGAGCCAGAAAGAGCATGTGCTCCAGTGGATGGCAAGCACTGCATCAAGTGGCCTCTCCTATTCCTCCACCTTAGCATCACACACAGTACAGTCCTCAGAGGTGGCACCTCAATCACCCTTGTTTACCACTGCATCACGAATTTCCAAATGCCCAACTAACTGTGGTGATCCACAGATGGGCCATTCTGCAGACCTGTTCACACATTCTATTCCATGGGCATCAGAGGTCTGCTCCAAAGATTCCCAGAATCCAGAGGAGGAAAGCATCTGCACTGATGGCCAACGTTTTTCGTGTAGGATCCGGGGCCAGACGAAGTAGGGTCCGAGCAAAATCCAGACCCTCCTCACAGACCTTAACCACTGGGGTCGAGGTGATCCTGATGAGACTCAGATACCAGAGGCGTATTTGGACTGGTACTGTGGTGTCAGGTCAGAAAGACTCTCAGGGGGTGACTCTCAGGATGAGGAGTGTGAGAGCAGAGAGGATGAGGTTGTGAACCCAGAGGTATGCAGCGGAGTAGCTCAGCAAAGGAGGTGGAGGAGGAGGAAGACAACGAGGTTATGTTGCGTTTTCCCACACAGACACGAAGTGATGCAACCATGACAAGCACTGCATCCTCAGCCCCAACTCAGGCTGTGGCAAGCACCGGTTATGTGTGCAGTTCGCAGGGGTTGCAAGGGTTGCCTAGCCTGGGCATTTTTTTTAGACTGTAAAGGATGACCCATATATTAGAAAGTAGCTGACAGCACAACCGGCATGAGAATGCCCATCCTAATTCCACTGGACCCAGGTGGAAGAGTACATACCATAGCAAAGTGAAGGACAGCATCCAATCCAGGTGAAGTAAAAAAATCCTTTATTGTGCCAAATGCAACATTTCAACCATAAAAGGTCTTTTTCAAGCATACAAAACAGTCAAAATGGCGGTCTTAAATAGGAAGTGGATTCACAGCCACCAATCACCATCTAAGAGACCGCTCATGTAATTTACATATCCATAATCAATAGTTTAATAAACAAATATATAAATGAAACATCTTACACAATATCCATGTTTAGTGACGACCTATAACACATTAAATATACCAAAAACCTGAAAATAAAACTAACCAGCCCCCATAGTAACAAATGGCCACCAACCAATTTAAACAGACATCTGTTGTCAAAATATTCATTCGCCAATCAATATGTCTGTCTCATGCGCACATAAATTGACATCCACCATTATGACTGTTTTGTATGCTTGAAAAAGACCTTTTATGGCTGAAACGTTGCATTTGGCACAATAAAGGATTTTTTTTAACTTGACCTGGAATGGATGCTGTCCTTCACTTTGCTATGGTATGTAAAGGATGACCCAACACACGTTATCTGCCAAATTTACAAAAAAAAATCAGTAGAGGCAAAAATATGTAATAATTTGACAACTATAAGTATGAACCTTCACATGTGAGATCAACATGCCTTACTGTGGGAATCTCACTGCACTAAAATGCCAACTGGCAGGCCTCGCCAACCACAGCCCATCCTATCAACCACATCTGCTGCTTCTTCCTCCTTTGTCACCATGCCAAGTCTTCACACACAGGTCTCTGGCCACAGAAAGTCCACTTGTTTACCCCCTACAGTCGGGGTGAGTGAAAGCTTATCAGAAGTGGACATGCCTGCTGTTTTTGTGTCACCTAGCACAACACATCTTTCTCAATCCACCACACCATCTCCACTAGCACCTTAAGGTACCTTCACACTCAGCGACGCTGCAGCGATACCGACAACGATGTCGATCGCTGCAGCGTCGCTGTTTGGTTGCTGGAGAGCTGTCACACAGACAGCTCTCCAGCGACCAACGATCCCGAAGACCCCTGGTAACCAGGGTAAACATCGGGTTACTAAGCGCAGGGCCGTGCTTAGTAACCCGATGTTTACCCTGGTTACCAGCGTAAACGTAAAAAAAACAAACACTACATACTTACCTTCTGCTGTCTGTCCCCGGCGCTGTGCTTTCCTGCACTGACTGTGAGCACAGCGGCCGGAAAGCAGAGCGGTGACGTCACCGCTGTGCTTTCCGGCTGGCCGGCGCTCACAGCCAGAGCAGAGAAGCACAGCGCCGGGGACTGACAGCAGAAGTTAAGTATGTAGTGTTTGGTTTTTTTTACGTTTACCCTGGTAACCAGGGTAAACATTGGGTTACTAAGCGCGGCCCTGCGCTTAGTAACCCGATGTTTACCCTGGTTACCAGTGAAGACATCGCTGAATCGGCGTCACACATGCCGATTCAGCGATGTCTGTAGGGAGTCCAGCGACGAAATAAAGTGCTGGACTTTCTGCAGTGACCAACGACATCACAGCAGGATCCTGATCGCTGCTGCGTGTCAAACTGAACGATATCGCTAGCCAGGACGCTGCAACGTCACGGATCGCTAGCGATATCGTTCAGTGTGAAGGTACCTTTACTTGACAGTCCAGCAGTTTGTCATGTTCTCCGTACTCCACCCTCTCTTAGCACAGCAGCCAGCTTTCGGTCCCGCATTTGTGGTCACTGGTCACGTAAAAGAATGTTTCCTCCTACATTTACCAAAGCCATGGAAATGCTGCCTTTCTGCCTGGTGGATACAGACCGTTTCAGAAAGTTAATGGCCGTCGCAGTCCCCCTGTACCAGTTGCCCAGTCACCATTACTAAGAAAGCTGTGCCTGTGTTACACCAGCATGTCGCAGACAACATCACCCGTTCCCTGAAAAAAATCTATGTCTGTCAGGGTGCATTTCACCACTGACAACTGGGAGAGCAAACATGGGCAGGAGCTTTAACCCCTTAGGCCGGGGACACACACAACGTATAAAAAAACGGTCCGTTTTTGACGGACGAGAATCGCACAAATTTTTACAAAACAGTGATCCGTGTGCAGTGCGAGGATGCGATTTTCTCGCATCAAATGATCCGTTTGACATCCGTATGGCATCCGTATGGCGAGATTTTCTCGCAGGCTTGCAAAATGGACATATAACGGTTTTTCCACCTGAAAAAATTTAAATCATCACCAAGAACATTATTTAATGGCCCTAAACACAAGTGCCACCCACCAATCTATGCAGTAGAGTCCCTGCTTGTGTTGGTGCACTTCGGATTGATGAGCAACATGTCTGATCGACTGACTTTCAACACCACAGAGCGTGTGCTTTTCAACTGGGTACTTTCCCAACGTTTTGGCCAGCCATACCCAGTTATTGTAGATCCGAGGAGGCGGAGACGGATGTGGGTACATCCACTTATCAAGCAACGTATCACTAAAGGCCATTTCAGCCGTCTGTATGCTGCTCTGAGGACTAATCCGGACAAGTTCTTCAACTATTGTCAGATGAGGATTCAAACCTTTGACATTTTGTTGGAGATTTTGCGTCCAGGGATCACGAAGGACACCAGGATGCGCAAATCTATTTCAGCTGAGGAGCGCCTTATCCTTACCTTGCGGTATGCCTTAATACTAATTGACCCAATCTGTTACACATTTTTTGGTCGATCCCCCTTATTCAAATTAGATACTTAAATGGTTAAGTAACTTCAACATCATTTGTCTTCTTTTCTTAACTTAAATTTATGCAAAGATCAAAGCCATAGCATCTCCATTATTTTTTTATTTTTAAAGGGTTTTATTGCCCCATATAACCCTGTATTGTGTTAATTTTATATTTGAAAACAATATTCTTTTGTCTTTTAGCTTCCTTGCCACTGGCCTATCATATGCGGCCCTGCATTTAAAGTTTTTATTGGGAAAATCTACAATTTCTGGGATTGTGCGGGATACATGCACGGAAATCTGGAGAAGACTCCATCAAGAGGTGATGCCTGAACCAAAAATTGCAGACTGGTTACGTATTGCTCAAGGATTTCAGGACACATGCCAGTTTCCACACTGTATTGGGGCTCTTGACGGAAAGCACATCCGTGTGCGTAAGCCGCCAGGTTCAGGGACCCAATTCTATAATTATAAACAGTTTTTCTCTGTAGTGCTGTTGGCCCTAGTCGACAGCAACTACAGGTTTATAATTGTAGATATTGGGGCCTATGGGAGAACTGGAGACTCTACAGGTCCTTCTCAAAAAATTAGCATATAGTGTTAAATTTCATTATTTACCATAATGTAATGATTACAATTAAACTTTCATATATTATAGATTCATTATCCACCAACTGAAATTTGTCAGGTCTTTTATTGTTTTAATACTGATGATTTTGGCATACAACTCCTGATAACCCAAAAAACCTGTCTCAATAAATTAGCATATTTCACCCATCCAATCAAATAAAAGTGTTTTTTAATAACAAACAAAAAAACCAACAAATAATAATGTTCAGTTAGGCACTCAATACTTGGTCGGGAATCCTTTGGCAGAAATGAATGCTTCAATGCGGCGTGGCATGGAGGCAATCAGCCTGTGACACTGCTGAGATGTTATGGAGGCCCAGGATGCTTCAATAGCGGCCTTAAGCTCATCCAGAGTGTTGGGTCTTGCGTCTCTCAACTTTCTCTTCACAATATCCCACAGATTCTCTATGGGGTTCAGGTCAGGAGAGTTGGCAGGCCAATTGAGCACAGTAATACCATGGTCAGTAAACCATTTACCAGTGGTTTTAGCACTGTGAGCAGGTGCCAGGTCGTGCTGAAAAATGAAATCTTCATCTCCATAAAGCATTTCAGCCGATGGAAGCATGAAGTGCTCCAAAATCTCCTGATAGCTAGCTGCATTGACCCTGCCCTTGATGAAACACAGTGGACCAACACCAGCAGCTGACATGGCACCCCACACCATCACTGACTGTGGGTACTTGACACTGGACTTCAGGCATTTTGGCATTTCCTTCTCCCCAGTCTTCCTCCAGACTCTGGCACCTTGATTTCCGAATGACATGCAAAATTTGCTTTCATCAGAAAAAAGTACTTGGGACCACTTAGCAACAGTCCAGTGCTGCTTCTCTGTAGCCCAGGTCAGGCGCCTCTGCCGCTGTTTATGGTTCAAAAGTGGCTTTACCTGGGGAATGCGGCACCTGTAGCCCATTTCCTGCACACGCCTGTGCATGGTGGCTCTGGATGTTTCCACACCAGACTCAGTCCACTGCTTCCTCAGGTTCCCCAAGGTCTGGAATCGGTCCTTCTCCACAATCTTCCTCAGGGTCCGGTCTCCTCTTCTCGTTGTACAGCGTTTTCTGCCACATTGTTTCCTTCCAACAGACTTACCATTGAGGTGCCTTGATACAGCACTCTGGGAACAGCCTATTTGTTGAGAAATTTCTTTCTGGGTCTTACCCTCTTGCTTGAGGGTGTCAATGATGGCCTTCTTGACATCTGTCAGGTCGCTAGTCTTAAGGTACCGTCACACTTGGCGACGCTGCAGCGATACCGACAACGATCCGGATCGCTGCAGCGTCGCTGTTTGGTCGCTGGAGAGCTGTCACACAGACAGCTCTCCAGCGACCAACGGTCCCCGGTAACCAGGGTAAACATCGGGTAACTAAGCGCAGGGCCGCGCTTAGTAACCCGATGTTTACCCTGGTTACCAGCGTAAAAAAACAAACAGTACATACTTACATTCAGCTGTCTGTCCCTTGCCGTCTGGTTCCTGCACTGACTGCTGGCCGTAAAGTGAAAGTGGAAGCACAGCACAGCAGTGAGTCACACAGCGGTGACTCACCGCTGTGGCTGTGCTCTGCTTTCACTTTACGGCCAGCAGTCAGTGCAGGAACCAGACGGCAAGGGACAGACAGCTGAATGTAAGTATGTACTGTTTGTTTTTTTACGCTGGTAACCAGGGTAAACATCGGGTTACTAAGCGCGGCCCTGCGCTTAGTTACCCGATGTTTACCCTGGTTACCAGTGAAGACATCGCTGAATCGGTGTCACACACGCCGATTCAGCGATGTCTGCGGGGAGTCCAGCGACCAAATAAAGTTCTGGACTTTCTTCCCCGACCAGCGACAGCACAGCAGGGGCCTGATCGTTGCTGCCTGTCACACTGGACGATATCGCTAGCGAGGACGCTGCAACGTCACGGATCGCTAGCGATATCGTCTAGTGTGACGGTACCTTTACCCATGATGGGGGTTTTGAGTAATGAACCAGGCAGGGAGTTTATAAAAGCCTCAGGTATCTTTTGCATGTGTTTAGAGTTAATTAGTTGATTCAGAAGATTAGGGTAATAGGTCGTTTAGAGAACCTTTTCTTGATATGCTAATTTATTGAGACAGGTTTTTTGGGTTATCAGGAGTTGTATGCCAAAATCATCAGTATTAAAACAATAAAAGACCTGACAAATTTCAGTTGGTGGATAATGAATCTATAATATATGAAAGTTTAATTGTAATCATTACATTATGGTAAATAATAAAATTTAACACTATATGCTAATTTTTTGAGAAGGACCTGTAGAGTCTTCAGTTCTTCCATTATGGGTCGGCGGCTGCGCAACAATGAATTGGATCTCCCACCCCCAAGTCACATACCAGGGGCTAATTTGGATGCGGTCCCTTACATGATGGTTGCAGATGAGGCCTTTCAATTATCAAGGAACGTCATGAGACCCTATCCATGGAGAGGCCTGGACTGCCGGCGCAGAATCTTTAATTTGCGTCTTTCCCGTGCCCGCCGTCTGGTCGAGTGTTCATTCGGCATTCTCAGTGCAAAATGGCGGGTCCTTCAGTCTGCAATCCAACTGAGTGAAGGCAATGTAAATGTCGTGATTAAAGCATGTGTTGTTCTTCACAACTTTACAAGAGACCATGATTGCCCATCATCTGCTGCAGATGACATTGATTATGCAAATACTGTCTTGTCAACTACACGTGTTCGTCCTTCACGTCGTCAGCCCTCTGGCCTAAAAGTTCGTGATGTTTTAACCAATTTTTTTGTGTCACCAGAGGGATCTACGGTTTGGCAAGACAATGCTGTTTTGCCTTAATTTTAGTTTAGATTCTAAGTTAATAAATCACATAATTTGCTTCAGAAATTGGTGTAATATGTATCTGATGATAAAAAGATGTAAGTGTGTAAAGTTGACAAATCATGTATGTAGCTGGACCAATACATAAGACTCTGTTTTCAGAACAAATTTTTACTGCTCAGCGCATATATATATGTATTCAAAAAACATATTTCCATTCTCATATGTAATTTGAGCAAAATAAACAACACAGCTTTACATGCCATGGTCACAAAAAGCTTAGGCCAACAAAAAGCCAAAATGACAGCCAAAATATAACATCCAAAACATTACAGGTTATGGTAGGTTGGGGGTGGTGATGGTGATGGCGGGTGTCCAGCATGTGCGGCACTTGGCCTGGGTGCTTGACCAACCACTCTGTCTACCTGTGTTAGTGCAGATATAAATTGCGGGTGTTGCTGCAAGTTGCGATCATGTGTATGAGCTAACACTTGATGTGGAGGGTAGAAGGGCATCAAGTCCTGGGTACTGGATTGACCCATTTGGTCCGAACCCCCAATATGGCCATGTCGAGCAGACACATGTTGGGACCAGCCTCCAAACATGTGTCTGTTCAAGTGGTCAGATTGGGGATGTGCTGCAAAATCATAAATACCCCTGTTTTGGGCTTGTTGTGTGGTTTGTGCAGGCTGTTGTTGGGGAGCTATAGGTTGCGGGGGTGGTGCTGACACAGTTTGTGATTGGTCCTGTGGAAGGTCTTGCACCGCCAGAAGGTTTGTAGATGACATTTGCCACCGTTCAAGATAATTAAAGATATTAGTGGGGTTGTTTGGGGGTGTTGCCGCATCTAGCAAAATTTGGATGCAACCTCTGGTCCGCAGCCTGAGCGAGCGGGGAATGGGCCGTAAATAGCGGGCAAGACTGCGGAAGTAAGCTTCCTCCCCATCGTCATTGGCAGCTCGGGACAAATAGTCCAACACCCCGGTATCAACTTGCCTCCTGGTGCCAATGTTCAAAGCCACCCTTCTGCGACGACCACGGTTTGGTCTGGTAGTAGGCTGTGGTGATGTATCCAGAGCCAATGTTGGACTGCTGCTCTGGCCTCCTTCATCAACCTCAGGATTTGCCTCCTGTGGAGCGGAAGACGCTGCTGCTGGTTGTGGTGGTGGTGGTGGGTGGTTGCTGCCTGTTGCTTGCCCAGATGGTTCAGCCATTTCTGCATCTTCAGCAACAGGGTCAATCAGAAACTCTGAGTCAGATCCAGTCTCTCTTTCAGTCAGATTTGACTCTGTTCTGTATTTCACAAAAGATTATTTATATTAAAAAATACCTACATATTCACATCATAAGATGTGTAAAATATTTGTAGACATGCATGCACTTACGGTCGTAGCTCCATCACCGGGGCAAGAAAATTTAGACGGTCATAATAAAGGTATTTCCTTTTTTTGGGGGCTGCATCACCACTCCGACCAGAAAGTTGTCGTTCACGGCGGTATTGGTCCCGGCAACTCCGCCAGCGTCTTGTTTACATCATTGACTGCAAATATGCAAAATATTTGAGATAAATATCACACACAAACAGTTACAGGGTTTGCAATAACACATGGGCCCAGGAGGCTAGGGGGACATAAAATTCCTTTGGCAGTATATTAACGGACTATAGCTAAAATAATTTAAATCCATATTTGTGTCTCTTGGTAATGTTTTTGTATCTTCAACCAAGAGCATGGATGACTTACTCCCATCATAAACAAAACACATATGATGGTTTCATGCTTATTTTTTTATCAGGAAAAATCAAATAATAAACATCATTTTTTGGTGAAGAATGGTACTTACATATTTCTTGCTGAACCTCTTGAGGTCGCTCATCAAAATCGGGGAACATGTGGCGACATATTGCCCTCCATGCTGCGTCTTTACGTGCACGGTCCGCATAATGTGCGTCGCGTTGGTCCCATAATTCGGGCCTATCATGGACCAGAGCAATGAGCATCTCCACATTAATATGCCTGGCCATGCTGCTACACAGTACACTCCGTGGAGGCCTGCTTCCTGGTTTGCAATCCAGCGTGGGCCAGAAATTAGCATGCCAAAGATTCCTGATAATGGATGATTCAATTTCCTGTCACCTGGAGAAGTCTTCCGTATTTCTCGCAATGCACACGCATGGTCCGTATGTAATCCGATTTTTTTCTCGCACCCATAGACTTGCATTGGCGATTCTCGGCCGAGATACGCTGACAATCGCAGCATGCTGCGATTTCACTTGGATCCAGAATACGACCGAGAAAATATCGGATGATGGGAGCTGACCCATAGATTAACATTGGGACGAGTGCTATGGGATTTTTTAGCGCACTGCACTCGTCCGTAATACGGTCTAGTGTGACCCCGGCCTTAGTGACAGAGCCAATTTGGTACTTAATGACCAGGCCAATTTTTACAATTCTGACCACTGTCACTTTATGAGGTTATAACTCTGGAACGCTTCAACGGATCCTAGCGATTCTGAGATTATTTTTTCGTGACATATTGTACTTCATGTTAGTGGTAACATTTATTTGATATTACTTGCTTTTATTTATTAAAAAAACGGAAATATGGCGAAAATTTTGAAAATTTAGCAATTTTCAAAATTTGAATTTTTATTCCCTTACATCAAAGAGATATGTCACACAAAATAGTCAATAAATAACATTTCCCATATGTCTACTTTACATCAGCACAATTTTGGAATTTTTTTTTTTTTATTAGGGAGTTATAAGGGTTAAAATTTGACCAGCAATTTCTTATTTTTACAGCAAAATTTACAAAACCATTTTTTTTAGGGACCACCTCACATTTGAAGTCAGTTTGAGGGGTCTATGTAGCAGAAAATGCCCAAAATTGACACCATTCTAAAAACTGCACCCCTGAAGGTGCGCAAAACCACATTCAAGAAGTTTATTAACCCTTCAGTTGCTGCACAGGAACTGAAGCAATGTGGAAGGAAAAAATGAACATTTTACTTTTTTTCACAAACCTTTTACTTCAGAACCAATTTTTTTTATTTTCACAAGTGTAAAAAAAGAAAATGAACCACATAATTTGTTGTACAATTTGTCCGGAGAATGCCGATACCCCATATGTGGGGAGGGACCACTGTTTGGGTGCACAGTAGAGCTCAGAAGGGAAGGAGCGCCATTTGGCTTTTTCAACATAGAATTCCCTGGAATTGAGATCGGACACCATGTCGCGTTTGGAGAGCCGCTGATGTGCCTAAACAGTGGAATCCCCCCACAAGTGACACCATTTTGGAAACTAGACCCCCTAAGGAACTTATCTAGGTGTCTGGCAACACTTTGAACCCCCAAGTGCTTCACACAAGTTTATAACGTAGAGCCAAAAAAATTAAAAATCATTTTTTTTTCACAAAAATGATCTTTACACCCCCAATTTTTTATTTTCCCAAGGGTAGCAAGACAAAATGGACCCCAAAAGTTGTTGTGCAATTTGTCCTGAGTATGTCGATACCCCGTATGTGGGGGTAAACCTCTGTTTGGGTGCACAGTAGAGCTCAGAAGGGAAGGAGCGCCATTTGACTTTTTCAACATAGAATTCTCTGGAATTGAGATCGGACACCATGTCGCGTTTGGAGAGCCCCTGATGTGCCTAAACAGTGGAATCCCCCCATAAGTGACACCATTTTGGAAACTAGACCCCCTAAGGAACTTATCTAGGTGTGTGGTCAACACTTTGAACCCCCAAGTGCTTCACACAAGTTTATAACGTAGAGCCGAAAAAATTAAAAATCTTTTTTTTTTCACAAAAATTATCTTTTCACCCCCAATTTTTTATTTTCCCAAGGGTAGCAAGACATAATGGACCCCAAAAGTTGTTGTGCAATTTGTCCTGAGTATATCGATACCCTGTATGTGGGGGTAAACCTCTGTTTGGGCGCACTGCGGAGCTTGGAAGGGAAGGCGCGCCGTTTGACTTTTTAATCTCTTAATTAATTGTGAGAGCGGATGCCATTTTGGGTTTGTAGATGTGCCTAACAGCAGAAACCCCCCACAACTGACCCCGTTTTGGAAACTACACCCCTCAAAGATTTTAATCAGGGGTATATTGAGCAATTTGAACCCACATGTATGACACAGAGTTTGAACATTAGGTCGTCATATTGAAAAAATTCATTTTTTTCCACGAGAATCTTGTTTTAGACCTGAATGTCTCACTTTTTCAGAAATAACATCAAAAAGTGGACCCCACAATTCGTTACCCACTTTATTATGAGTGCAGCGATATCCCATATGTAGTCAAAAAGTTCTGTTTGGACAAATGGCAGGGCTTGGACAGAAAGGGGCACAATGTGACAAATTTGGCTTTATTTGAAATTGAAGATCCAGGACCCATTCAAAGCTTCTAGAGACATTGAGCAAAAAAGAAAATCCTTCCAGGAATTATTACTCACAGAGGGAGGCATGCTCCTAAAACACATTGGCTGACTATAAAATTGGTCTTGCTAACAAAACAGTTGTCCCGCATTTGCGTATATTGTAGCAGGAAGAATAAACTGTACTGGAATGAAGGGCAAAATGTGTAGGAAAATGCAGCCAACTATGTGGCAAAGCGGAGTTTGTTCCAAAGATGAAAGAACACCATCAGGGCTAGAATGGCAGACACTTTCAGAGACTGGTCGTACAACGTCCTTTTAGCTCCATCAATCCCTATATGAGAGACGAATGTGCCAATAGACGTGGTACACCATAGCAAGCTCCCACCCGCCAAGGTCAGAACCGCTATATGCACAAAACAACCAGTTCTCTATAGAAAGTATTGTCTGGTACCAGAGGTTCGGCAAGAACCATAAAGTAAAGCCCATAGTGTATAAGTTCGGAACTTCCTAATTTTTTTAGAAATCCTACAATAAAATGATCATGCCCGTATCATCAACATAAATATAAGTAATATAAATGGAAGCCAAAGTTTTGTGTAGCAAGACAGTTATAAAAACAGTCAAAGTTAGATAAATGGTCAAAAATGTTTGTGAGTAATCAAGTCCTAGAATTCATTTTCAGATAATCTCACTTTTCAAGATCATTTCTGGGGTCCACATTCTAACGCATATTGACATAGGTACGTGGACGAGAATTTGTTGGAATAGTAGTTTGGTATGGGATTGATCGAGTCGTAGAATTTTCAGATGACCTGACTTTGCAAGAACATTTGTGAGGTCCATACTCTAGAGCGTACAGACGTGGGTACGTGGATGAGAATTTGTTGGGATAGTAGTTTGGTATGGGATTGATCGAGTCGTAGAATTTTCAGATGACCTGACTTTGCAAGAACATTTGTGGGGTCCACACTCTAGAGCGTACAGACGTGGGTACGTGGATGAGAATTTGTTGGGATAGTAGTTTGGTATGGGATTGATCGAGTCGTAGAATTTTCAGATGACCTGACTTTGCAAGAACATTTGTGGGGTCCACACTCTAGAGCGTACAGACGTGGGTACGTGGATGAGAATTTGTTGGGATAGTAGTTTGGTATGGGATTGATCGAGTTCTGGAATTAATTGTGAAATGGGGTAAAATGGGATCTACTAATTAAAATATTATTTATCAATTGTTCCAAATTGTACTACTGGGGCCACTAAGCAGAAAATAAAAATTATTGAAAAAAAACAAACTAATAATTGTAGGTGGTGTGGTAGGTCTCAAAACAGGGGGAGATACAAAGGCCTGGTTGGGATGGGCATGTGGGGCAATAGAATCGGGAATCACTTCGTCTGCCATGCTTTCTGCAAACTCGGCACCTTTTTTGAGGATACCTTTGGGTGGGAGTGACAGGGACAGGGTGAGGAAAATGGCGTTCTGAAAGTCTCCGGGAATCCTCAGAGTCGAAGGCTTCCCCCGATGCCATGGACTCAAATATGAGGCTCTCTACTACTTTTTCCTGAAAGTGCAGGAACGTAAGTGGTCCTTGAGATTTTTTATATAGGACAAAACTGTTATATGTGGCAGTTTGAATTAGATAGATGGCCACCTTTTTATACCACGCCCTGGTCTTCCTCTTGACCAGGTATGGTTGCAGAACTTGGTCTGACAGGTCTACGCCACCCATATGTCTGTTATAGTCTGTGACGCAGACAGGTTTTTCTTTGTCCCTGGTGGCACCCCTCTCTCTGACCGTCACAGTGGTGTCCGTATGCAGTGTGGAAAGCATATAGACGTCCTTCCTGTCTTTCCACTTCACTGCAAGAAGTTGGTCGCTTGCAAGTGAAAATGACGCCCCCCTCTCCAAACGTCTGGACACCAACTGTGACGGAAACCCCACTCTGTTTTTCCTCACTGTCCCACAGGCCCCTGTATTTGCAGCATGGAGGGATTTGTATAGGGGGATGCTCGTGTAGTAGTTGTCGGTATACACGTGGTACCCTTGATTGAGAAAGGGCGTCATTAGCTCCCAGACAATTTTGCCTGGGATACCAATTGTTTGGGGGGTTTATTTGGCGGTCCCTACCTTCATAAATTAGGAATGTGGACGTGTACCCTGATGAGCTCTCGCAAGTTTTATATAATTTTACGCCGTATTTGGCTCTCTTGGAGGGAATAAATTGGCGGAATAACAGACGGCCCTTGTAGCTCATCAAGGACTCGTCGACTGCCACATTTTGCTCTGGGGTATAGGAATTTAGAAAGGAAGTTTTTAGGAGGGAAATTAGGGGTCTTAATTTATTTAGCCGATCGTAGTTGGGGTCAGTTCTTGGGAGAGCTTGGGAATTGTCACTGAAGTAGAGGAATCTCATCAGGGCTTCGTAACGGGCTCGGGACATGATGGCTGCAAATACAGGGGTGCAGTGGACAGCCTTTGTTGCCCAGTAGGAGCGGAGAGTGGTTTTTTTTACTATACCCATATTCAGGGTGAGGCCTAAGAATTTTTTAATTTCGGGGACATTTGTGGGGATCCAGGAACGGGAATGAAAGGCAGTGGGTTTTTGGGAAATATATTGCCGGGCATATAGGTTTGTTTGGTGGACGATTAATTGCAGGACTTCGGGGCTAATGAAAATTTCAAAAAAATCAATGGGGGTAAAATTGGCGACATCTACTTTTATTCCAGGGACTGCAGAAAAAGGGGGAATTTGAGGGGAAAATGAGGTGTCATTATACCACAGCGGGGGGGGGCTGCGGTACTTGGTCCTGCCTCTGAAGCTTCAGCAGTGACGACCGACTCCGCTACCACCGGGCTGGGGGATCCCGTGGAGGAAGAGTCGTCATCACTGTCTGAAAGCTGCTCAACTTCAGGGGCAGAATCTGTTTCGCTGCTGGAGCAAAGCAGGCTGTAAGCTTGCTCCGCGCTAAAAGTTCTGTGGGCCATTTTATCTAATTCCTACCCTAACCCTAACCCTAAAAAATTTTTTTTTAAAAATTATAATTTTTTTTTTCTTTTTTTTTTATGATCCTCTGCTGATGATGCAGGGATTACGGAGAACGGGGGTGGGTAAATGGGATGCTGGCGGAGGCAGATATTATGTTTTGTGAATAACTGACAGGGCAGCACTTGAACTGTAGTCTCTCTCTCTTCTCTCCTAGAACAACTACAAGGAGAGAAGAGAGAGGTACAGCCCAAGTGCTGCCATATTTATTAAATATTAGGGGTTTTGATCACTGTAATTGGACATATTACAGTAATCAAAACCCAGCAGCCAATGAGAAAATTCTCATAGGTTGCTGGGTCTCTGCTGGCAGATCATGGCAGGCGCACTGCGCATGCGCCCGCCATTTTCTTCCAGCAGAGAAGAAGGGGGGCCAGGAGCCGTGGGCTGGGGACCGGGGGACATCAGCCGGACCACTAGAGGTATGGTGGGGGGCTCGGGGGCTCTATTTCTCTCCCTTCTGATGTGCGATCACATCAGAGGGGAGAGAAATGCAAAGCATTTTTTTTTTTTTTTTACAAACTATTTGCAGCGATCGCAACCCCGGGGGTCTGGAAAGACCCCCGGGATTGCGATCGCTCCAGGGGGTCGGTAAAAACCGACCCCAATACACCGGGGGACGTAAGGTTTTGGCGGGCGCATCTGCACATGCACCCGCCATTTTGGAGCCCGGACAGGAAGGAGGAGGGTCGGGGATCGGGGGGGCACCTTCTCCGGTACATAAGGTACCGTGGGGGGCTCGGGGGACCCTATTTCTCTCCCCTCTAATGTCCGATCACATTAGAGGGGAGAGAAACACAATACTAATGCGGTTTTTTTTTTTTTGCGATCGCCGGTAAACGGTTTATTACCGGCGATCGCAAAAGCGGGGTCGGTGAAAACTGACCCGAATCATGTTCTCTGGGGTCTCGGCTACCCCCGGCAGCCGAGACCCCGGAGAAAATCGGCCTCTGGGGGGCGCTATGTACTTTATCCACAGCGCCGTTAATTAACGGCGCTGTGGCTTAAGTACCCTTAGCGGCCGCCGTTAAAAGGCGTATCAGCGGTCGCTAAGGGGTTAAATCTCTCTCACTGGGTGACTCTGGTGGCTGTGGGGGCAGGCTGTCAAAGGGCTGCTCCACAGTTTTTGAATCCCCAAGGCTTGTGGGACAAACCACTGCATCTAACACTTCCTTCACTGCTTCTGGATCCTCCACCTCGTCTAGGGCCTCAACCTTTACCCTCAACCTCTCCTTCACCAATTCCAACAGTGCAGATAGAATCCCCCCAACTTCCGTACTGCGCAGCCATGGTTCACAGTCACACAGCTCAAAAGTTGTGGACAGCTATCCAGGCAGAGTTAGAGCAATGGCTGTCTCTACTGAACCTGGAGCCAAGAAAGGCCGTGAGCGATAACGGTGCAAACCTGGTGACAGCCCTACGCCGGGGCAACCTAACACACATCCCTTGCATGGCTGACATCCTCAACCTGGTGCTTCAGCAATTTTTCCACCACTGTACCGGCGTGGATGTACCGCTGCAGAAACCATGGTCGCTGTGTGCTCATTTCTAATGATTGCACCCTGCAGGTCATCGACTTGCATTGCTACAGAGGTCTTTCGGCCTTCCGGTTAACAGTTTGATTTGCGATGTTCTGACATGGTGGAATTCCACTTTGTACACATTTCAGCGACTTTGGCAGCAGCGAGGAGCCCTGGTGCAATATGTCCTTTTGCATAGCCAGGGCCAACGCAGTACAGACATGGTGCAAATTATGCTTGCGGAGTGGGCATAGATGAAAGACCTCTGCACCCTTCTGCACAGTTTTGAAATGGCTATTAGGATGGTTAGAGCTGACGATGCCCTCATCAGCATCATTATTCCTGTCATCCACATGCTGGAGCACACTTTGAAAAGTCTGAGTGAGGAATTAGTGGAAGCAGAGAAGGGATAACAATATCTCAAATTTCTGGACTGTCGTCACACAGGCGGGTGCCATTGTATGGTGTCTTACAGCTATTGAGGGGGGTCTCATGGTAAAAGACAAACTGTTAGAGAAGGTGCAGGAGCCAAGCAACAAATGGAGGAGGAAGAGGTGAGGGACGTGCAACAGTCAGGAGATGAAGAGGATAATGATCCCCTCTCTGTTGTCTGTGGTTGGTGGGAGGGGATGGAGGAAGCAGCCTTGAGTGTTAGGCCATCAACACACCATGGACTTGGACCTTATGGAAGCACCCGACACATGAGCGCCTTCATGCTGCACATCTTCAACATGATGCCCCTATTCTTAGATTTAGAAATAGTGCTGACTACTGGGTTACAACTATATTAGATCCATGTTACAAAAGTAAATTTAGCTAGATCCCCCCCTGGAAAGGGACACAGGCTTGCTGTAGCGTCGAAATACGCTTATAGACCATCTTAAGATTAGTTTTCCACAAGACAGCAGTGAGGCACACAGTGTGCATCACAGTTCTAGACATCCAACCCTAGGAACGTCAAGGCGGCATTGCAAAAACATTAGCAGTATAAGTGGCAGAAGCAATTTCTGTGAGTCGTTTCCCACATTTTTTAGATCAGCCCATGCACCAGGAGAACAGAGTACAAGTCTGACACGTTGTGAATGACTGGAGAGGATAGTGCAGGAGTATCTGGAGCTCAAAATGAATGCCATCAGGGGGAATATGGACCTGTTTGCATTTTGGTCTTCAATGGCCTGAGCTCGCCTGTCACGCCTTGGAGGTTTTTAAATTCCCGGCAACCAGCGAGCTCTCAGAAAGTGTCTTCAGCGCTGCTGATGGTGTCCTGTTCCCTCAAAGCGTAGACTGCATAACTTTCATCAAAATTAACAAGTCATGCATCTCCGATGACTTTTGCACCCGAGTCGCAGACTGGGCAGACTAGGCGATGGTGTTGTTTTTATTGTCATGTATTGATTCCGTGTTATTGCAGTCTGTGACGTGGCTTCTGTGCATGCTATGGCTACTGCTTCTGATGTTACAAATAATTTTTTTGAAATGTGGAGACTCCTAGTTGGGTCTTCATCTGGTGGGTTTCCTGTAATGGAAGGTGTGTCTGAGGCCTATTATAATAGTACTCCAAGAAATTGCTGTTTGTGCCATCTGATTATGGCTGAAAATTTTTTTTTGAAGGTGCTGCATGAGGTATCAGGGCTCCCAGATGAGAATGCTCATTGAAACTTCAATTCAAAGCTGTTAATGCTGGCCCAGACTCTGATACCTGATGCATACTGTGGGTCATTGATGACACTTTTCATTGTGTCTACCCCTAATTTTAGCTGTTTGAGAAGCTTTTTATCACCCCTTAAGGTGTTGTATATACGTTTTGTTCAGTCCCATTGAATTTGACGCTGCACAGGATGAGGAAGACTGAGGGAGATGAGGGAGAGCCGAAGATAAATACTGTGCGTGCCCAAGAATCCCAGCCCCTCAGTGTGAATAAATCAGAAGAGACTGCGGGGCGGGATCTCGGGCAGCGCGTCCACACAGGCGCAGTAATCAAGACATCAAGTGATGTCAGTGGACGGGCAGCGCTATCTGCGCATGCCCAAGGCATAAGATGACTGCGCAGGCGTCGGGACAATTGAGCAATAATGAGGAGGCAGCGCCCGGCGCCAAGAGGCCATGAGCGACGTCTGTGGTGAGTCTTGGTTAGGGGGGGAAAGACATAGTAACATAGTAACATAGTTAGTAAGGCCGAAAAAAGACATTTGTCCATTCAGTTCAGCCTATATTCCATCATAATAAATCCCCAGATCTATGTCCTTCTACAGAACCTAATAATTGTATGATACAATATTGTTCTGCTCCAGGAAGACATCCAGGCCTCTCTTGAACCCCTCGACTGAGTTCGCCATCACCACCTCCTCAGGCAAGCAATTCCAGATTCTCACTGCCCTAACAGTAAAGAATCCTCTTCTATGTTGGTGGAAAAACCTTCTCTCCTCCAGACGCAAAGAATGCCCCCTTGTGCCCGTCACCTTCCTTGGTATAAACACATCCTCAGCGAGATATTTGTTTTTTCCCTTTATATACTTATACATGGTTATTAGATCGCCCCTCAGTCGTCTTTTTTCTAGACTAAATAATCCTAATTTCGCTAATCTATCTGGGTATTGTAGTTCTCCCATCCCCTTTATTAATTTTGTTGCCCTCCTTTGTACTCTCTCTAGTTCCATTATATCCTTCCTGAGCACCGGTGCCCAAAACTGGACACAGTACTCCATGTGCGGTCTAACTAGGGATTTGTACAGAGGCAGTATAATGCTCTCATCATGTGTATCCAGACCTCTTTTAATGCACCCCATGATCCTGTTTGCCTTGGCAGCTGCTGCCTGGCACTGGCTGCTCCTGGTAAGTTTATCATTAACTAGGATCCCCAAGTCCTTCTCCCTGTCAGATTTACCCAGTGGTTTCCCGTTCAATGTGTAATGGTGATATTGATTCCTTCTTCCCATGTATATAACCTTACATTTATCATTGTTAAACCTCATCTGCCACCTTTCAGCCCAAGTTTCCAACTTATCCAGATCCATCTGTAGCAGAATACTATCTTCTCTTGTATTAACTGCTTTACATAGTTTTGTATCATCTGCAAATATCGATATTTTACTGTGTAAACCTTTTACCAGATCATTAATGAATATGTTGAAGAGAACAGGTCCCAATACCGACCCCTGCGGTACCCCACTGGTCACAGCGACCCAGTTAGAGACTATACCATTTATAACCACCCTCTGCTTTCTATCACTAAGCCAGTTACTAACCCATTTACACACATTTTCCCCCAGACCAAGCATTCTCATTTTGTGTACCAACCTCTTGTGCGGCACGGTATCAAACGCTTTGGAAAAATCGAGATATACCACGTCCAATGACTCACCGTGGTCCAGCCTATAGCTTACCTCTTCATAAAAACTGATTAGATTGGTTTGACAGGAGCGATTTCTCATAAACCCATGCTGATATGGAGTTAAACAGTTATTCTCATTGAGATAATCCAGAATAACATCCCTCAGAAACCCTTCAAATATTTTACCAACAATAGAGGTTAGACTTACTGGCCTATAATTTCCAGGTTCACTTTTAGGGCCCTTTTTGAATATTGGCACAACATTTGCTATGCGCCAGTCCTGCGGAACAGACCCCGTCGCTATAGAGTCCCTACAAATAAGAAATAATGGTTTATCTATTACATTACTTAGTTCTCTTAGTACTCGTGGGTGTATGCCATCCGGACCCGGAGATTTATCTATTTTAATCTTATTTAGCCGGTTTCGCACCTCTTCTTGGGTTAGATTGGTGACCCTTGATATAGGGTTTTCATTGTTTCTTGGGATTTCACCTAGCATTTCATTTTCCACCGTGAATACCGTGGAGAAGAAGGTGTTTAATATATTAGCTTTTTCCTCGTCATCTACAACCATTCTTTCCTCACTATTTTTTAATGGGCCTACATTTTCAGTTTTTATTCTTTTACTATTGATATAGTTGAAGAACAGTTTGGGATTAGTTTTACTCTCCTTAGCAATGTGCTTCTCTGTTTCCTTTTTGGCAGCTTTAATTAGTTTTTTAGATAAATTATTTTTCTCCCCATAGTTTTTTAGAGCTTCAATGGTGCCATCCTGCTTTAGTAGTGCAAATGCTTTCTTTTTACTGTTAATTGCCTGTCTTACTTCTTTGTTTAGCCACATTGGGTTTTTCCTATTTCTAGTCCTTTTATTCCCACAAGGTATAAACCGCTTACAGTGCCTATTTAGGATGTTCTTAAACATTTTCCATTTATTATCTGTATTCTTATTTCTGAGGATATTGTCCCAGTCTACCAGATTAAGGGCATCTCTAAGCTGGTCAAACTTTGCCTTCCTAAAGTTCAGTGTTTTTGTGACTCCCTGACAAGTCCCCCTAGTGAAAGACAGGTGAAACTGTACAATATTGTGGTCGCTATTTACTAGATGCCCGACCACCTGCAGATTTGTTATTCTGTCAGGTCTATTAGATAGTATTAGGTCTAAAAGTGCTGCTCCTCTGGTTGGATTCTGCACCAATTGTGAAAGATAATTTTTCTTGGTTATTAGCAGAAACCTGTTGCCTTTATGGGTTTCACAGGTTTCGGTTTCCCAGTTAATATCCGGGTAGTTAAAGTACCCCATAACCAGGACCTCATTATGGGTTGCAGCTTCATCTATCTGCTTTAGAAGTAGACTTTCCATGATTTCTGTTATATTTGGGGGTAATATCCTCCCTTAAAGTGGACTTTAGACAAGACTTTACATAGAGACAAACCCCTCCTCCTCTCCGATTTTTACGATCCTTTCTAAACAGACTGTAACCCTGTAAGTTAACTGCCCAGTCATAGCTTTCATCTAACCATGTCTCGGTTATTCCCACTATGTCAAAGTTACCTGTAGATATTTCTGCTTCTAGTTCTTCCATCTTGTTTGTCAGGCTTCTGGCGTTTGCGAGCATGCAGTTTAGAGGATTTTGTTTTGTTCCAATCTCCTCGCTGTGGATTGTTTTAGAAATGTTCTTACCTCGCTTCTGAGTATGTTTTCCTGGGTCTTCTTTGTTCGAGTCTAATGTTTTTCTTCCCGTCCCCTCTTCTTCTAGTTTAACGCCCTCCTGATGAGTGTAGCGAGTCTTCAGGACTATTTCAAGGTATGAGGGACAAATTTTCAAAAAAGATTATTTCTGCGGTTACAGCACCCAGAACTAAAAGAGCCACCTTGTCAGAATGCAGCATTGGTGCTGTACAAGGTGGCTCTTTTAGATACAAACACCTGGAGGGGGGTGACAGGTTCCCTTTAAATATCTAGGTCAGCCCCTCATATATTATTTTGTCTATAATTGCTGATCAATCATAACTAGAGAACCTAGTACCACATCCATATATCACACAGGAATGGTATTTTGTCCCCCTGTCAATTGAGATCTATTTATCACATACAAATGTCTAATTATTATCCTGTTTGTTCAAGAGCATACCTCAATGCACCTGTGACAAAGACATGTAGTTTAACAAGGATCCTGTTTTCTATCCGTCTTTCATTTAGGGCTTCATAGGGAAACCAAGGACAGATCATACACGAGCGGAGTCGCCATCTCTCCATTATAGGGTGCCAACCTCTGCATGTAGGAAGGTGTGTACTAGGTGTAGATATTAAGGAAAGAGCACCTTAGTTTGTAAAGTATCTATGAATACATGTATGTTCAGTACTATATATATAAATACTAGAGGTAGTTCTACTCTCTATTTGGGACTGAATACTGTGATTTTCCATTGGTATATCAACTATTGGGTATTACTATACCTGTGTGAATTCAGGGTACACTGGTTTATTTAATTTTCATACAAACAACTGCTGGTTTTATGTGCTTGATGACTTCTTTTTTTTACACTGGAGCATAATTATTCTGTACAGTAGGATTTGTTGGCTTTGATTTGTCCTTCTTGTTAACTAACTATAATACCGAAGGACAGATGATATAATTGGTGGGGGCGCCATATTTTTATCTCTATTTTTTTTTATAGGTGCCACCTCCTGAGGTTGGTGGGTGCTTATTGAATATAAGGTTATAAGACCTTTGTACCCTTCTAACAGAGTTTTATGTGTCATTTATCTTTTCACCATGTATTCACTGTATCTACACTTTATTATTTTGATTCATATTTTTAGTACATATCTAATAAAGTGTATATTTTACAAAGGGTTTTTTCTGTAAGCTTGCATATATACCAGAGATTCAATTGTCCTATGTAAACCTAGTACCTGTGAATTCAAAATTCTCGCTATACCCCTGGATAAAAATCCTTGAGCGGATTTTTTTCAATGGGGTCACTTGAGGGGGGTTTCTGCTGTTTAGGCACCTTAGGGGCCCTGCAAATGCGACTTTGCAATCTATTTCAGCCAAATTTGTGGTACAAAATTCAAATTATGCTCCTTCCCTTTAAAGCCCTGCTGTTTGTCCAAATAGAGGTTTCTGACTTCATGTGGGGTATCAGTGCGCTCACAGTGCACTCAGATTAAACTGTTTAACAAATTGTGGGCACAATTTCTTGTGCCATCCCTTGTAAAATTGAAAAAGTTGGGGCTAAAGCAAAATTTTAGAGGAAAAATTGCTATTTTTTTTTTTCATTCCACTGTGCATTAATTCCTGTGTAGCACCTGAAGGGGTACAAAAAAATTTCTTGACATCAGTTTTTAAATATTTGAGGTGTGCAGTTTTTGGGGAGCTTCCAATATATAGGCCCCTGAAAGTCAATATAAATCAGAGTAGGTCCCTAAAGAAACAAAATTTGTAAATTTCTTGGAAAAATAAGAAATTTTGCTAAGCCTCTACCTCGTCTAACATCCTAACAAAGTAAAATGACGTTTGAAAAATGATGGAAATGTAAAGTACACATATGGTAAAGTCCATGTCCAATAGAAAATGAAAAAGGTGGCACTCACCGTCCCAATAAAATGTCCTTTATTCGGATTTTCATTAAAAAAAACAGAGGCAGTAGAGTTCTGAATGGAAACTCCTTGGATGACGGCCGTTTCATGCTGGTATGTGGTCCTCGAAGCCGTAGGACCCATAGAAGCGCATACCAATGCAAAAAGGCCGTTGTCCAAGGTGTTTCCACTCAGAACTCTGCTGCCTCTGGTTTTTTAATGTTCGGTAAATCCGAATAAAGGACATTTTATTGGGACGGCGAGTGCCATCTTTTTCTTTTTTTATTGGACGTGGACGTGGACATTGTCTCAATATATTCTTCATGGGTTGGCACCCAAGATCCCCAAGAAGGTACACCACTAAATCCCTGTCAAATTGCAGCTGTTCCGATCACCTGTCTTCACTTCAATCCCATATGGTAAACGTTATTTATTAATTATTTTGTACAGTATGACTGACTGGTTTAATTCCAATATTTTCACAAACGCAAAGCATATCAACTTAAATTTACCATTACCACAATGTACAATTTGTCATTAAAAGACATTCTGAGATGCATAGCGATATGTTGAATCATTAAAAGGTAAGTGCACACGATCAGGAATTGACAGCGCTTTGGAAACAGCGCATGTCCACTGAGTCCAAAGCGCTGCCGGAAAAATTTTACAAAATCGGAAAAAAACGGTAACATTCGGCAAAAAGTGCGGGAAAATATTTGCATGGCCACAAAAGTATTTTCAGCACTTTAGCAACAATAATGGTGGTGTATCATCAGCAATTGGCACGTGTTTGATGAGGGGAGGGGGTTCGCAGGGCTCAGAGGCACGGCGTTCTTGTAAACAGTCATTTTTTCCCCCTTACTTTGTGTTCACATTGCGGCTAGCCAATCAGGGCGCAGGAAATACCCACAATGTCCTGACACAACGGCTGCTGAAATCACATGTCCCACTCCATATAAATAGCAGACATCTTGTTTTAGCGCCATTTTGACACTGCAACAGCGCAGAGAGGCTGCTGCTGATGCTGGCACTGTTAGCAGCAAGATTTAAGCTAGTTGGCTAGGTGGTTGTATATCAGTCGGATAGTGTAGCTAGTTAGTTTCCAGTGTGGCTGTTACATTTACCTTCCAGCACTTTTTTTTTGTGGTCGTTACTGAGGTCCACAGCCAAAGCCCGCAGGGCACATGTCCTACAAGTGTGTTGTGCACTGCTTCTATTGTGCTCCATGCACAAGTATAGCATTCTAAATAATATTTTTTTCACTAGCTAAATGTGAAACAGCCTGCTATATCACACCTTGACATTTTACGCTGTGGTGATATGAAACTGTAGGCAGACCTAAAGCACATTAAAAAAATTATAATTTTTGAGTTGCAAAAAATTATACAACCCACCGTATCATACTTTGTCATTTTGTTGGGTTAAAATTAAGCTGTAGAGGCCTGATCCAGAGGCCACAAAAAGTTATTCTATTCCTAGTGTCATACAGTAGGAGACCTGACTTTCAAATAGTTTGTAGCATCTAGTGTGCTATAGAGGCCTGATCCAGAGGCCACCAAAAAAATCTGGCTTTCAAATTGTTTGTAGCATATCTTCTTTGTCATACAGGTCTCAACCACACTCAAATAATTCTTTTTTCTGTGACTAACACAATAGAGCACACCATATTTCACCTTGGAATTTACTGTGGCTGAAATTGAGCTGTTTGCAGAGGTGGTGCAAAGTTTAAAATCTAATTTTTTGTTGCTAATACTCAGCTCCTAACACACTATCTGAGCACCATGACTGGGGAAAAAGTGATCCTGTGGTGGAAGGGGAATTAGGCATGGTGTTAAAGGTGTATGTGGGGTAGGTGGTAATGTTTGTGAAAGCACTGGTGAACCAGCGTCACATCCTATGCAAATGTAGGGATGTGATAGTTTTGATGCCTTGTTCCCCTCCCCCTTAAACCACTGTCCACTTGTCATGTGATACTGCTACATTATTCAATGTATCATCACTATTAATTTATGTATGGTACTGCTACACACTTAAAGTGTATTACCAAGGTTGCATACAGGTATTGCTACTCCCTAGGTGTATTACCTTTAAGAGTCTAAATGTATAATATGTTATCATGCTGCTGTTCCCTTAATTGCATAATGTTGGTTAGGGAAAGTAAGTGCCCCGGGCCTGTATAGTGTTAGGGGAGTAGTACCCCAAGTTGGCCATTAGATGGGAGCGTCATAGATATTAGGTATAGCATAGGGCAGTGTTCCCCAAGTCCGGTCCTCAAGAGCCACCAACAGGTCATGTTTTCAGGATTTCCTTAGTATTGCACAGGTGATAATTGCATCACCTGGACAGGCAAGCATTCAGTGACCTGTGCAATACTAAGGAAATCCTCAAAACATGACCTGTTGGTGGCTCTTGAGGACCGGAGTTGGGGAACACTGGCATAGGGAATAGCTAGAATAGGAGGGGCACAGTGGGAATAAGTTAGTAAGAGCTTCTTGGTTTAGTTAGTTGGGGCCTGGGTGCCCATTCAGCACACACAGGGCTAGCTAGCCCAGGGCACTTCGTGCCCCGCATTGTTCTTCTAAGAAGAGTGGGCCCAGCAGTAATAGCTAGGGGGCCAGAACAAAGAATACAGGATCAGCAGTGTAGTATAAGTGGGACTGCAGATGCTGAACAGAAGAAGGCTGAGCAAAGTGGAAGAAAGTGCACCAAGATGTGGCAGGTTTTTGCGTGGGACGCTATTCTCCGGACCTGGGCGAAACGGCAGGGAATGCCCCCATGGAGGTCAGAAATACTGGACATTGAGGCACTGAGGGACCATATAGTATGGACCATCATGAACACAGGCTTAGCGACAGGCAAGGGTCAGAGATATTGGTGTCTGATGCTGTAACTGTGTGCCCTGGATGACAAGTTGCTGAGTAAACATGTTAAAGTTGAAGCAAAACTGGACTGTGACTCTTTATTCTTGGAATCGTCTGCAGAGGTAACTGTCCCATGCCGGGAAGACCCTGATGGCACAGAGGAACAGCACCAAGGTATTCAGAGAGGTACACATGTTTGTATGGAGGGGGAAGGTCAGAGAGTGATAAAGGGATTGCTATCGGCCATGACTACTGCCCTGGCTCCCCTTTCCTACACAAAGACAACTGACAACTTCTGTTACTGGACAAGCTCCTCCACTACCTTTCTTTGGCAGACACACAGTGGTATGCATTGTTGATGAGGCCCAGAAAGAGAGAGAGAGAGAGAGAGAGAGAGCATGTGGTGCTTGAGTGGATGGCAAGCGCAGTTTCAAGTGGCCTCTTCTCTTCTTCCTCCACTTCAACATCACACCCAGTACAGTCCACAGAGGTGGCACCCAAATTCCCCTTGCTTCCTCCCGCATCCCAACTCTCCAACCATGCAACTGATTGTATGGAACCACAGATGGGTGAGTCTGAAGAGCTGTTCACACATTCTATGCTATGGTCATCAGAAGTGTGCTCAAAAGCTTCACAAAGTCAAGAGGAGGAAAACTGCATTGGTGCACATATTTTTTTAAGCTTGGATCCAGGGCAGGACAAGGTAGGGTCCGAACAGCATCCTGACCCTCGTCATCAGATGTTAACCCCTGGGGGGTATGTGATTCTGATGAGACTCAGATATCTAAGGCACCTGTGGACTGTAATGTGCTGTCAGGGCAGGAAGAGAAGGAGGGTGACTCCAAGGGCGAGGAATGTGATAACACAGAAGATAAGGTTTTAGATCCCAGTTGGCATGAACATACAGGCACACAGCTGAGTAGGTCATCTGAGGAGGAAGACGAGGAGGTTACACTGCACTGTACGCCGCAGACACATAGTCATGCAGGCACAATGAGCAATGCATCCTCAGCCACAACTGTGGCTGTGACCAGCAGCATCTGCAGCTTGCAGGGGTGGCAAGGGTTGTCTAGCATGGGTCTTTTTTGATACTGCAAAGGATGAGCCAACTCATGTAATCTGCAAAAAAACCTGAGTCGGGGTAAAAAGTGCAATAATTTGACTACTACATGTATGAACCTTCACATGCGCAATCAGCATGCTTTACTGTGGGAATCCCACAGCGCAAAAATGCGGACCTCAACAACCATCAGCCGCTACATCAGTCGCATCTGCTGCTACTTCCTCCACCTCTGTTACCGTGCCAACTATTGAGATGCAGGTATTCAACCGCAGGACCGTGGGTTCTTAATCTGCTCCCGACACGCAGACTGAGAACCCGACATCAGCTAGAACGGAAGCGGACATGCCTGTGGTTTTTTGACTGATCTCAGAGAATGAGCACACCACAAGTTTCTCAAGTCAATTTAACATCTCCGCCTGCACCTCTCTCACGTTACAGCAGTTTGTCCGGTTCACCGTACTCTGCCCTCTCTCAGCACTGCAGCCAGCCCACAGTTCCATGAATCCCTCTACATTTAACACTTCCTCCACTGCTTCTGCCTCCTCTTCTATCTCCTCTAGGGCCTCAACCTCCTCTGCAGCCTCAACCTCTGCCTTAATGAGACACGCGTTCCAACAGTGCAGAGCAAATCACCATCACCTCCGTACTGCGCAGTCAGGGCTTACTGCAATCAGGCAGTATTAAAATTGATATGCCTTGGAGATTGCAGTCATGCAGCTGAAGAGTTGTGGACAGCTCTCCAGGCTGAGTTTGGTCAATAGCGGTCTCTGCTGAACCTGCATCCTGGAAAGGCCGTGTCCGATAATGGTGCGAACCAGGTGGAGGCCCTATGGTGAGGCAAGCTCACAAACGTGCCTTGCATGACTCACGTCCTCAACCTGGTGGTACAGCATTTTCTCTGCCACTATCCTGGCCTAGGCGAGCTGCTGCAGAAAATAAAAAGCTGTGTGCTCATTTCTGCCATTCACACCGCTCAAGTTGACGTACATCAATGCAGAGGTCTTTGTCCATGCCAGTTAACAGGTTGATATGCGATGTGCCCAAATGGTGGAATTCCACTCTGTACATGTTGCGACTGTGCCAGCAGCATTGAGCCCTGGTGCAGTATGTTATGTCATATAACCTGGGCCAACCCAGTACGGATGTTGTGCATATCATGTTTCCAGAGTGGGCACAGATGAAGGACCTCTGCACTGTTCTGCACAGTTTTGAAATGGCTACTAAGATGGTTATCGCTGATGATGCCATCATGAGCATCCCAATACTAGCATCTATATGCTGGAGCAGACTTTGAATAGCCTGCCGGAGGAGATGGTGGTTACAGAAGAAAAGGAGGAAGCACAGTAGGGTGCATTAGGGATAACATTGTCTCTAGGTTCAGCACTGTCGTTACACAGGCAGGTGCCAAGAGAGTGTGGATTACTGTGATTGATGGCTGGTGATAGGCAAACTGTTATTGAAGGGGCAAGATCCGAAGAACAAATGGAGGAGGAAGAGGTGGGCGACCAACTGTCAGATGAAGATGATAATCCTCCCCTCTCTGTTGTTTGTGGTTGGTGGGAGAGTATGGAGAAACGAGACTCATGGGCTTGCATCTCATGGTAGAGCCCAGCATATGAGTGCTTTCTTGCTGCACTATCAGCAACATTATCCCCGTCTAGTTATGATTAGGAATGCTGCTAACTACTGGGTTGCCACTCTTGTAGATCCTCGCTATAAAACCAAATTTTGCAAGATGCTTCCCACCCTGGAAAGGGCCCCTCAAATGCTGGAGTATGGAAACCTGCTTTTACACAACCTTAAGGCTAGGTTCACATTAGCGTTTCTGTGCACAGCGTATCATCTGCATGCGCAAACGCGTGGAAATGCATGTTTACGCAGTGTTTTTTTAACTGCATGATCTTGCGCATGACAGCAAAAAATGCTACGTGTGCATGCGTTTTTGCATGCGTTTACGTTGTTTATGCGCATGCGTATGGTATTTCCCAGTGGGCGTGAATTATGGGATTTTTATATATAGACACACTGCACAGATGAAATCCTCTTCTTTTGATGCTATATCCTGCTGCAAGATGGATCTTCGCATGGAGAGCTTGAATCTGAATTTATCTGGATTTATCCTTGAAATTGGCTTTTGCTTTTGCTGTAGCTTGTGAGGAAGAAAGGAGAAGAGAAAGACTGAGAGGACGTCGTCATCACTATTGGCAACACCCCATTGTTGAAGTTCAAGAGAGCCATGGAGAGTACCAATCGGACACCGAGCTTCGTGAAAACCCGCAAAAGTTTTTCGAGTACACAAGAATGTCTGAACAGAGCTTCAAAGAATTGCTGCTACATGTCATAGGATCCATCACCAGGCAGGACACACCACTACATAGAGCAATTCCTGCTGAGGAACGTCTGTTGGTGACCCTAAGGTATGTAATTTTGAAAAAGAAACACTTGTCATTAATATTATTGTTCTAAAAGCCATGTACTGATTTTTTTTTTCCATTTTCTTTTCCACAGATTCTTGGCTACCGGAGAGACCTTAAGATCTCTACGTTTTCATTTTAGATTGGAATGTCCACCCTTTCTGGGTTTGTTGGAGACACCTGCCGTGCATTGTGTGACGTTCTGCATGCAGAATTCCTCCCCCAACCCACAACTGAACTCTGGCCGAAAAATGCAGAAAAATTAAAGGAAATTTGTAATTTTTCAAACTGTGTGGGGGCTGTGGACAGCGGACAGCTAACACATTTGGATTCTGAAATTTGCTGGAAGTGGATTCGAGTACTTCAATTAGAAAAAATACTTTGTTCTCATGGCGATTGCAGATGCTGAGTGTCAATTTGTTGACATTTGTTGTTCATTTGGACGAGGAAATTACTCAGACTTTCAAAAACTGACATGCCAGCGTTTGCATGGTAATAATTTTAATTTTCCACCGCCACAACCTCTTCCGAACACTGAAGGACCACCAATGCCATTTGTTGTTGTTGGAGATGAGGTGTTTCAAATGTGTGCCAACCTCATAAAACTATATTCGAGTCGGGACTTGATTCACACAAAAAGGATTTTCAACTACAGACTGGCAAGGGCACGACACCAATCAATCTTAAAATTGAGACAATTGATGTGAAAGTGTGTGTTGTTCTGCATAATTACATCCTGTCAAAAAAGCGACCCGCTTTGAACTTGAGGATCCTGTTTATACCACATTGCAGGATTACCATGCTCACTCTCTGAGGACTACAGTGGAAGTTGCCCAAATGAGGGATAAATTGGCTGCCTACTTTATTTCTGATATTGGACGTGTGGCATGGCAAGATGAAATGGTTTAAGCTGTAATGTACCTGTAATGTTATGTACCTGTACTGTTTTCTGACTGTAATATTAACACCTTGAATGTAACTTTAATTATAAACACCTTAACTGTAACACCCGTTAATACTTCACTAAACAATACGCACATGTTTAACCCTTTCGTGCCATGCGCCGTACTAGTACGGCGCTGCGAACCCTGCATTGGTGCTAGCCGCAGTACTAGTACAGCGCCGCCATTTTCCGGTCACAGCGTGGCATTGCGTGGTGATCGGGTTCCGATGGCTGCTGTCCCTGACAGCAGATCATCTCTGCAGGTAGCCCCGGGGGGCTGCACCATCCCCCCGCATCGGTGATCGCTGTGATTGGCTGGTCAATTCTGACCAGCCAATCACAGCAACATGACAATAAAGTTAAAAAAAAAAGCATGTGACAGGCTGTGATTGGTGCTGTGTGACGTCGCACCAATCACAGCTGTCACAGTAGGTGGGGTGATCGCCACATCACCTCACCTGATTAACCCCCATGGCGCTGATTATCTAGAAGCTATTGTTCAGCCAATCAGCACCAAAGGGGTTAATTTAACCCCTTTCTGACATCGGACGTACTATCCCGTCCATGTGGGGTGGGCCCCTATGACCATGGACGGGATAGTACTTCCAGCGCGATCGGCGGCGCTCACGGGGGGAGCGCCGCCGATCGCGGCCGGGTGTCAGCTGCCTATCGCAGCTGACATCCGGCACTATGTGCCAGGAGCGGTCACGTACCGCCCCCGGCACATTAACCCCTGGCACACCGCGATCAAAGATGATCGCGATGTGCCGGCGGTGCAGGGAAGCATCGCGCAGGGAGAGGGCTCCCTGCGGGCTTCCCTGAGCCCACCGCAGCAACGCGATGTGATCGCGTTGCTGCGAGGGTCTTGCCTCCCTCCCTGCCTGTTCCAGACCCGGATCCAAGATGGCCACGGATCCGGGTCCTGCAGGGAGGGAGGTGGCTTCACAGAGCCTGCTCTGAGCAGGCACTGTGAAGCAGCCTGCACTGCTCTCAGATCGGTGATCTGACAGAGTGCTGTGCAAACTGTCAGATCACCGATCTGTGATGTCCCCCCCTGGGACAAAGTAAAAAAGTTAAAAAAAAAATTTTCAAATGTGTAAAAAAATAAAATAAAAAAAAATATTCCAAAATAATGAAAAAAAAAAAAATTATTCCCATAAATACATTTCTTTATCTAAATAAAAAAAAAACAATAAAAGTACACATATTTAGTATCGCCGCGTCCGTAACGGCCCGACCTATAAAACTGGCCCACTAGTTAACCCCTTCAGTAAACACCGTAAGAAAAAAAAAAAAAACGAGGCAAAAAACAACGCTTTATTATCATACCGCCGAACAAAAAGTGGAATAACACGCGATCAAAAAGACAGATATAAATAACCATGGTACCGCTGAAAACGTCATCTTGTCCCGCAAAAAATGAGCTGCCATACAGCATCATCAGCAAAAAAATAAAAAAGTTATAGTCCTGAGAATAAAGCGATGCAAAAATAATTATTTTTTCTATAAAATAGTTTTTATCGTATAAAAGCGCCAAAACATAAAAAAATGATATAAATGAGGTGTCGCTGTAATCGTACTGACCCGAAGAATAAAGCTGCTTTATCAATTTTACCAAACGCGGAACGGTATAAACGCCTCCCCCAAAAGAAATTCATGAATAGCTGGTTTTTGGTCATTCTGCCTCACAAAAATCGGAATAAAAAGCGATCAAAAAATGTCACGTGCCCGAAAATGTTACCAATAAAAACGTCAACTCGTCCCGCAAAAAACAAGACCTCACATGACTGTGGACCAAAATATGGATAAATTATAGCTCTCATAATGTGGTAACGCAAAAAATATTTTTTTGCAATAAAAAGCGTCTTTCAGTGTGTGACGGCTGCCAATCATAAAAATCCGCTAAAAAACCCGCTATAAAAGAAAATCAAACCCCCCCTTCATCACCCCCTTAGTTAGGGAAAAATTAAAAAAATGTATTTATTTCCATTTTTCCGTTAGGGCTAGGGTTAGGGTTAGGGTTAGGGCTAGGGCTAGGTTTAGGGTTAGGGCTAAAGTTACAGTTAGGGTTTAGGTTACATTTACAGTTGGGAATAGGTTTGGGATTAGGGTTAGGGGTGTGTCAGGGTTAGAGGTGTGGTTAGGGTTACTGTTGGGATTAGGGTTAGGGGTGTGTTTGGATTAGGGTTTCAGTTATAATTGTGGGGTTTCCACTGTTTAGGCACATCAGGGGCTCTCCAAACGCGACATGGCGTCCGATCTCAATTCCAGCCAATTCTGCGTTGAAAAAGTAAAACAGTGCTTCTTCCCTTCCGAGCTCTCCTGTGTGCCCAAACAGGGGTTTACCCCAACATATGGGGTATCAGCGACAAATAGCACAACAACTTTTGGGGTCCAATTTCTCCTGTTACCCTTGGGAAAATACAAAACTGGGGGCTAAAAAATATTTTTTGTGGGGAAAAAAAAGATTTTTTATTTTCACGGCTCTGCGTTATAAACTGTAGTGAAACACTTGGGGGTTCAAAGTTCTCACAACACATCTAGATTAGTTCTCTGGGGGGTCTAGTTTCCAATATGGGGTCACTTGTGGGGGGTTTCTACTGTTTAGGTACATTAGGGGTTCTGCAAACGCAATGTGACGTCTGCAGACCATTCCATCTAAGTCTGCATTCCAAATGGCGCTCCTTCCCTTCTGAGCTCTGCCATGCGCTCAAACGGTGGTTCCCCCCAACATACGGGGTATCAGCGTACTCAGGACAAATTGGACAACAACTTTTGGGGTCGAATTTCTCCTCTTACCCTTGGGAAAATACAAAACTGGGGGCTAAAAAATAATTTGGGGGGGAAAGATTTTTTTTAATTTTCACGGCTCTGCGTTACAAACTGTAGTGAAACACTTGGGGGTTCAAAGCTATCACAACACATCTAGATAAGTTCATTAGGGGGTCTAGTTTCCAAAATGGTGTCACTTGTGGGAGGTTTCTACTGTTTAGGTACATTAGGGGCTCTGCAAATGCAATGTGACACCTGCAGACCATTCCATCTAAGTCCTCATTCCAAATGGAGCTCCTTCCCTTCCGAGCCCTCCCATGTGCCCAAACAGTGGTTCCCCCCACATATGGTGTATCATCGCACTCAGGACAAATTGGGCAACAAATTTTGGGGTCCAATTTCTCCTGTTACCCTCGGGAAAATACAAAACTGGGGGCTAAAAAAATAATTTTTGTGGGAAAAAAATTTTGTTTTATTTTTACGGCTCTGCATTATAAACTTCTGTGAAGCACTTGGTGAGTCAAAGTGCTCACCACACCTCTAGATAAGTTCCTTAGGGGGTCTACTTTCCGAAATGGTGTCACTTGTGGGGGGTTTCAATGTTTAGGCACATCAGTGGCTCTTCAAACGCAACATGGCGTTCTATCTCAATTCCTGTCAATTTTGCATTGAAAAGTCAAACGGCGCTCCTTCCCTTCCGAGCTCTTCCATCCGCCCAAACAGTGGTTTACCCCCACATATGGGCTATCAGCGTACTCAGAACAAATTGTACAACAACTTTTGGGGTCCAATTTCTTCTCTTACCCTTGGGAAAATAAAAAATTGGGGGCGAAAAGATAATTTTTGTGAAAAAATATGATTTTTTATTTTTACGGTTCTACTTTATAAACTTCTGTGAAGCACTTGGTGGGTCAAAGTGCTCACCACACCTCTAGATAAGTTCCTTAGGGGGTCTACTTTCCAAAATGGTGTCACTTGTGGGGGGTTTCAATGTTTAGGCACATCAGGGGCTCTCCAAACGAAACATGGCGTCCCATCTCAATTCCAGTCAATTTTGCATTGAAAAGTCAAATGGCGCTCCTTCGCTTCCGAGCTCTGCCATGCGCCCAAACAGTGGTTTACCCCCACATGTGGGGTATTGGCATACTCAGGACAAATTGTACAACAATGTTTGGTGTCCATTTTCTCCTGTTACCCTTGGTAAAATAAAACAAATTGGAGCTGAATTAAATTTTTTGTGAAAAAAAAGTTAAATGTTCATTTTTATTTAAACATTCAAAAAATTCCTGTGAAGCACCAGAAGGGTTAATAAACTTCTTGAATATGGTTTTGAGCACCTTGAGGGGTGTAGTTTTTAGAATGGTGTCACACTTGGGTATTTTCTATCATATAGACCCCTCAAAATGACTTCAAATGAGATGTGGTCCCTAAAAAAAATGGTGTTGTAGAAATGAGAAATTGCTGGTCAACTTTTAACCCTTATAACTCCCTAACAAAAAAAAATTTTGGTTCCAAAATTGTGCTGATGTAAAGTAGACATGTGGGAAATGTTACTTATTAAGTATTTTGTGTGACATATCTCTGTGATTTAATTGCATAAAAATTCAAATTTGGAAAATTGCAAAATTTTCATAATTTTGGCCAAATTTCCATTTTTTTCACAAATAAACGCAGGTACTATCAAAGAATTTTTACCATTGTCATGAAGTACAATATGTCACGAGAAAACAATGTTAGAATCACTGGGATCCGTTGAAGCGTTCCAGAGTTATAACCTCATAAAGGGACAGTGGTCAGAATTGTAAAAATTGGCCCGGTCATTAACGTGCAAACCACCCTTGGGGGTAAAGGGGTTAAAATACCGATCACTGCCCTGCACGCCATCTTTCTCTCAGATTTGGCCTGCAGAGTGGTTGTCCAAGCCCCTCTGTCTGCTGACCTGAGTGAAGGAATCCATTGGTGGCCAGTGTGATCAACCTGGCGATCTCCTGCCCTCCTGTGCTGTGCTGATCTCCAGCTCCGTGCACTGTGCTCTCTGCACTTTATCTTGCAGGGCGCAATCGGACCAAGATGGCTCTGTAAACTATTGGCCCCTGTTCGCACAGCATGCATTTTGTAGCACTGGGCAGCCCGCCTGCATGTGCGTTAATAATAGGCTGTAAACCAGATGCTCTGCATTGCTTGTGTGAATTATGCCATATACAGACTAGTATCTCTTATCTTTTTGTGCACTAATGCCAAACAGCCAACACTGGATTGAAAGTGGTTGTTTCATCGGTATTTTTTGCACGTGTGTGTTTACCATCATTTATCGGGTCCGCTGCGCCCTGCTGGTGCATTTGGTTGGAGGCTTCAGCAGGTAAAACATCTCTGCTTTTTTTTCTCTGCTCTCTGCTGCCATCTGCCTGCTGTGTGAGGCCTGTGATCACAGCAGCAGCACCTCCCCCACCCCTTTCCCATCCCCCCATCCCTGTTCCAGTACCCACACACTCAATTGAATTTTTTGCGCACTTTTTTGCGCTTTTTTCCTGTGCGCGGCGGCATCCCGCGCAGAGCATTCGTTCTCTTCCTGTGTCCGCAGCGCTCTGATCTGTATCGCTGCTGATCAGAGACTGCGCCACAGGACTTTTTTTTTTTTTAGCTAGTTAGCGTAGCAGACATTGCAGTGTAAGCGACGTCCGTTTTTTTTTAGAAAAAAAATACTAGTTCGTACAGTGTAGTTTTAGACATAGCAAGGTAGCGTAGCCGGCGTCAGTGTTTGGTGACGTCCCTCCATCCTTGTTCCAGTCCCCACCTCCCCCCACTCCAATTCAATTTTTAGCGCACGTTTTTGCGCTTTTTTTCCCTGTGCGCGGGTCGCGTGCAGAGCATTCGTGCTCTTCCTGTGTCCGCAGTGCTTTGATCAGTATCGCTGCTGATCAGAGACTGCGCCACAGGAATTTTTCTTTTTCTAGCTAGTTATTGTAGTGGACTTCGCAGTCTAAGCAACGTCCGATTTTTTTTTTTTTTTTTTTACAAAAAAATAATAGTAGTTAGTACAGTGTAGTTTTAGACGTAGATTAGCTGGTGTCACAGCGTTAGTGACGACCGGTCTTTTTTTTTTTTTTAGAGAAGAAAAAATTGTACAGAGTAGTTTAGTGGTAGCGTGTTAGTGTAGTCAGCATCACAGCATTAGTGACGACCGATCATCTTTTAGAGAAAAAAAATCGTACAGAGTAGTTTTATAGGTAGGGAGGTAGCGTCTTTTTTGCATAAAAAAATCTATCGCCGGATAATCTCTAGTGCATTAGGGGAGCGTACGTCACACTCTTAGTGGCGTTCGTTTTTTTCTTTTGTACAAAGAATAATTCGTTGCATCGTCTAATTTTTAACGAGTGCATTAGGGGAGCGTACGTCACACTGTTAGTGGTGTTCACTTTTCTTTTGTAAAAAGAATAATTAGTTGCATCGCCTAATTTTTAGCGCATTCATTAGAGGAGCGTACGTCACACTGTTGGTGGCATTCGGTTTTTCTTTTGCAAAAAAAAAAATGATTTAGTTTCGTGGGGTAAATTTATACTTTTTTTTATACAAACTTATTTTTCTTTTAATTTTTTTTCTTGTTTCGTCTACATTTTTTCTCACTACTTGTTTTTTCTCTCTGATTGGTTTTAATAAAGAGTACCCTATACACAAGCCCCACACATTACACGTGTAAAAGCACCACTTACACACACATCCCCAGGGTTTGGGGAAAAAAAATGGCCCATTCGTCAACAAGGCGCTATTCACCAGAGGAGGCTTATGCCATCCTTGCGTCCGACACGGATACAGCCAGTGAGGAAGATCCCACATTCCTCTATTCCTCCTCCTCCTCCTCATCCTCATCCTCATCCTCATCCTCCTCCTCCTCTTTTGGTGAGGAAGGACCCCCAACAAGGCGCCCTAGGACCCAGGCAACTCCTGCAGCAATCGATCCTGTATGGATTGCACCCCCTGAAAATTTTCAGCCCGTCATTCCGGATTTCAGCAGCAGCTCAGGAATCCAGTTTGACACGACTGTCCTCACTGAAATTGACTTCTTCAAATTCTTTTTCAGTGATGAAATAATAAAACTTATGGTGGCCCAGACGAACCTGTATGCCCAACAATTTTTCACCCAAAATCCCACGTCATCACACCCCAGATGGACCCCCGTAAATGCAGCAGAGATGACATTTTGGGGAATTGTGCTGCATATGGGCATAATAAAAAAGCCAAAGCTTCGGCAATACTGGGGTACTGACATTCTCTACAGTACACCGGTATTCCGCATGGCCATGAAAAGGACAAGATTTGAAGGGATCCAAAAATTCTTGCATTTTAGTGATAATGCACAGTGTCCTCCTCGAGATGATCCAAACTTTGATCGTCTATATAAAATTTGGCCAGTCGTTGAACACTAAAGCAGAAAATTTGCTGAGGCGTACACACCCCAGAGGGACATAGCTATTGATGAATCTCTCGTTCACTTCAAAGGGAAGCTAAAATTCTGACAATACCTGCCCAGTAAGTGGTCCTGGTACGGAATAAAGCTGTACAAACTGTGCGAGAGTCAGGGTACACCCACAGATATAGGGTCTACAAGGGGAAGGACACCCAGATTAACCCCCCTGAATGTCCCCCCATCCTGGGGGTGAGTGGGAAAATTGTGTGGGAATTGCTGCACCCACTGCTGGATAGGGGTTATCACCTCTACATTGACAACTTTTACACCAGCGTCCCACTCTTCAAGGCCCTCTCTGCCAGAGGTACAGCTGCATGTGGCACCGTGCGAAAAAATCAGCGAGGCCTCCCTAAGCCGCTAATTGGGCAAATGCTGAGAAAAAGGGAAAGCAGAGCCCAATGCAGCGACAACATGCTGGTAGTTAAGTATAAGGACAAAAGGGATGTCCTTATCCTGACCACCATACACCGTGACAACAACACCCTTGTCACTGTTCGTGGGACCACAACACAAATCCCAAAGCCAGATTGTATCCTGGATTACAATCGGTACATGGGGGGTGTGGATCTCTCAGATCAGGTCCTCCAACCATACAGTGCCATGTGAAAAGCTTACGTATGGTACAAAAAATTGTCAATGCACATTGTACAGATGGCACTGTACAATGCTTTTGTGCTATTCTGATCTACAGGCAATACGGCGGGGGCCTTCCTTCAGTTTCAGGAGGTAGTCATCAAGGCCCTAATGTTTGGCACTCAGGGAGATGAGGGCCCCAGTACTTCTGAATCTGATAGTGCCTGTTTTGTCATAGGTCAACATTTCCCAGGACAGGATCCCCAAACAGCGATGACAGGACGATCACAAAAACGGTGCAGAGTATGTTCCAAGAGGGGAATCCGAAAGGACACAATTTACCATTGTGAAACCTGCCCTGAGAAACCTGGCCTTTGCATTAAGGATTGCTTCAAAGCATACCACACGTCCACAAATTAATAAAATTAGTTTATACCCTGTTGACACAACACACTTTTATTATCTGATGTACCCCGCACATCTTACACATACCACCGCATTATAAATTCATACACCAGTAAAACCAAAAGAATTATAATCAATACTATAAAACTATGCCTCTAGATAAATTCCTTCAGGGGTGTAGTTTCCAAAATGGGGTCACTTGTGGAGGATTTCCACTGTTTAGGTACATCAGGGGCTCTGCAAATGCAACATGACTTTTGGATATGGGATGGACCCCACTCCTTCTTAAAACCACCATAACTACTGTAAACCTAGGTACTAAAATAAATACACAAAACACATTATTTTAGTTGTCAAAATGGCCACAGCTTTTATTCAAATCACAGGATTAAATAATCAGAGTAGGAGTCAGGTGGAGTGCTAAAACATTGGGATTCACAAGTACTGCGATATCCCCAGCTGTCTGACATACAGACCAGGACAGACAGCCATAAAGGGGCGGCACGCACTGGCTTGCCATTCAAGCAGAGCCAGTAAACTTTCAGGGCACCAATGACCCTATTATCCTCACTCCTGTGCTTAACCACTGTGCCCGCCCCTGATTGTTACCATTATAACGTCCTTGAGGCTGGCCACCAAAGCCGAGCCTGCTCACCACCATGAGGTTTTACATCCTCTAATAGTTAAAATGAGTCCACCTTAACTTGTCTGCAACTTCCACCTGACTCCTAAACCGCCACCAGCGAGGCCATTTGACACCTTGAATGGACTCGACCCCCATCACCCATGCCTAATAAAGTCATCAACCAGTTCTGCATGCTATGGAAAGACTGTGCATATAAGGAACAAAATTCCAGGACTACAACAGATTAATTTTAACAATGCAACACTACCAAATTATGATCGATAATATGGTAACTACAGCAAAATACCAGCCGCTAAAAATCCTGCAATGTGGATCCTATAATGGGGAATGCAGAAACTAAACCATAACAAAGGGGTAACCACAGTTTGACTACCTGTATAATGACATCTGTGATGCCTCAAAAACTATTATACCGCATGTATTGTAGCCAGCTCTAATAACTCACTAAGTCACAGATTTCAGGTCAAGAAACCACCATTACATACAGTAGCTGGGCTGTACTGTAACCAATTCTTAAACCCACTTACTATTACTACCCAAAAAGTGATGAGTGTATATAAAGAGAAAGATACTCTAAACAAGGAGTAATTAAAAGCCATACACAATATAATATTGACATTATAACCAGTCATTAAATAATTTAAATAATTTCTGCAATATTTGGACATAGTAAATGAAATAAGCTTATAGCAGAAAAGTCTACAAACGCATTATTAATAACCTTGCCACGCCATTGTTAATTGCTTTACAGGCACTTGATAACATATACCATTAACCCTCTCCTACTGGGACAAAGGCATTTGGAATAGGCAAATCGCCCTTTGTGTTAATGCACTTGATTTCTTCACCCTTAGCCGCTCCCATTGGCTCAAGGGCATCGGGATGCACTTTATTACTTTTCCCTTAGTCACTCCCACTGACTCCAGGGCACCCATATTAGGTACATTGCTCTTCAGTTTAATGCTCCAGATTACTGCATTGTCCAGACAACAACCTTGAAAGAAATAGGAGTTGGTCAAGATAAACAGTCAAAATCTGTGCCTCAGCATTCTTAAGTCACAGGTACTATTCAGGACCTCGTCCAACACCCCAGGCATATAACCTTTCCAGGTACTATTCAGGACGTCAGTCCAACACCCCAGGCATATGACCTGTCCAGGTACTATTCAGGACCTCGTCCAACACCCCAGGCATATAACCTTTCCAGGTACTATTCAGGACCTCGTCCAACACCCAATTTGTATGCATGTAGAATATGATTGCCATGACCACTGGGACTTTACCCAGTGTAGGGTCTTGTAAGATATAAATGCTTCTGCATACCAGGGGGCCATACCACGATGGTCACTCCTCCACACCATGGGGCCATACCAAAGATGGCTACCCCTCCATACCTGGGGGTCATACTATGATGTACATCCCTCCAAACAGGGGCCATACCCGAGATGTTTACTCCTCCACACAAGGGGTCATACTATGATGAATACCCCCCTAAACAGAGGGTACATACCTGAGATGGTTACCCCTACTGACCAAATTATAATTAGCTTCAAGGACCCACTAAAAAAGAAACAAATAAGTGCTTTTTTTATTTTTTAAATACACACCTTTATTAAAACAAACCTGCAATAACCCAACAAAGCATAAATAACCTTAGCTCGCTGGGAGGAGTCCTTGAAGCTCATAAGATCTGGCGATTACCAAACATAAAGTGAACATAAAATGTACCAATTACTCCCAGCCGTTACCCCACTGGCTCGGGAGCACCATAACCACAGGGTTACAATGTTCACTTAAACTTCCTGAGGATCCGACAAACCCTTGCCGAAACTCCCCTCCACATTGCACCAGATCCAGAACCATACTTAATACCAAAAGGAGGAATCCATATCCCAATGGATCCCCCAGATCAATTTGTAACCAACTTCAAGGACCCCCCCCCAACTATCCGGCTCCAGGTAATCCACTCAGTCTGTGCTATCCACCACCTTAGATAATATAAAATTAAGCACTCGGTGGGTATACACCATTCCTGCAAATATATGAAGGGGACAATATAAGAATTAAAAAAGAACATACAATAAAACATCAAAGCATAAAGAACATTAACATGCTGGGAGGAGTCCTTGAAGCTCATAGGATCTGGTGATTACCAAACAAAAAGTGAACATAAAATGTACCAACAATTAGGCCGCCGTCACACTCGGTGTAAGACAATACGGTCCGTATATTACGGCCGTACTATGCGCGTAATACGCCAAAATGTCCCTGAAATCTAGTTCCGTAGTTAATGCATTGCCTAGGTGTGGTCGCGTATTTTGCGCATGTACTGTTGCGTGTGTAATCCGTATGTGATCCGTATGGCGTATTTTGTACGCAACATGCCAAAATGGACATTTAACGGTTTTCTGGCCTGCAAATAATTTAAATCAGCATTAACAACACTATTTAAGCCCTCGACAACAGGTGGAACCCTCCCATCTGCCCTATTTGTGCTTGCGCTTATTTTGGCCGTGTTGGTTTCACCTTCCAAACATGTCTGACCATGTGTCTTTAAGCACAACTCAGCGGGTGTTGTTTCACTGGCTGTTGTCGCGTCGCTTTGGTCAGCCATATCCGGTGAATGTTGATCCGCGAAGGAGGAGACGAAGATTGTGGGTGCATCCTCTATTGACCCAACGCCTGAGTAAAGGACATTTTCAGAGGCTCTATACAGCTTTGAGGTCACATCCTGACAAGTTCTATCTATATACTCACATGACCATCAGGAGCTTTGATGTGTTGTTGGAGATCATACGTCCAGGTATCACGTATCAGGACACAAGGATGCGAAAAGCCATATCTGCTGAGGAGCGTCTTCTCCTAACCTTACAGTATGTATTATACATTCTCACATACTGTATGTTGATGTTTTTTTTTTATGTGTTGTGTTCTAGCAGGTTTTTTAAAGTATTGGTGGACATTATGGCACAAGCACACAAACAAAACAGTGGTTATTGTTCCAGTAAAGTAACCAAGGGAAATTTTACTTTTTCTATAAGAAATAATGTGTTTGAAAATAAACTATGCACTTGTGCTTCATCATGCTTTTTTTACATCATTTTTTTAAAAGAATATTATCTTTATTTGTCTTTCAGCTTCCTGTCCACAGGCTTGTCCTATGCGGGACTACACCTTGAATTTCTGATTGGGCGTTCCACAATTTCTGCCATTGTTCGTTCAACCTGTTTGCAAATATGGGAGAAACTTCATGAACTTGTTATGCCTGAGCCCAAACAGGAGGATTGGCTCAAAATCGCCAGTGCATTCAAGAACACTTGTGACTTCCCTAACTGCATTGGAGCTGTGGATGGGAAACATATCGGGGTGCGTAAGCCGCCGAACTCTGGTTCCCAATTCTACAATTACAAGCAGTTTTTCTATGTAGTTCTGTTAGCTGTTGCTGACAGTAACTACAGGTTTGTAATTGTAGACATTGGGGCCTATGGGCGAACTGGAGACTCTAGGGTCTTCAATTCCTCCATAATGGGTCGTCGGCTACGTGACTACCAGTTAAACCTCCCACCACCACAACAACTCCCAGGCTCCAATGCGGAAGCAGTGCCTTTTGTTTTGGTTGGAGATGAGGCTTTCCAACTGACGAGGCACGTCATGAGGCCTTAACCCAGGCGCAACCTGGACCACCAGCGGAGGGTATTTAATATGAGACTTTCCAGGGCGCGGAGACTGGTGGAATGTGCCTTTGGGATTCTTGTTGCCAAATGGCGTGTTCTCCAGTCTGCCATTCAGCTCAGTGATGCTACGATCAATGAAGTAATAAAAGCCTGTGTTATTTTGCACAATTTTACCCGCATACATGATTGTTCCTCAGATAATATTGTTGATCACCTGATGGACAATGTGATTAGGCCTACCCCATATGTCCCCTTTCTGGGCTAAAAGTTCGTGATGCATTCAGCAATTATTTTTTGTCTCCTCAAGGTGCCACTCCCTGGCAAGAATATGCAATTTTTCATGTGTAATTTTGATTAATTATAAATGTTTTTTGAGAAATCAAACAAATCTTTCTGTTGTATTTAATTAATTTACATATGGTTATGAGCCTAGCATGTGTGTGTGTGTGTGTGATGTAATAATGATTGGTCGACAGACATATTTTTTTTTAAGAAACGTAGTTTTTACTGATCCTTTTTTTTTTTTGAGGTTAGTATTTGAAACTAAACTTTTTTGGATAACCTCTTGTATCTCAACATTTTAAACTGCCAATATAAGCAGAAAAAAAAACAGCCTAACAAAGTGCTATGTCAGCACAAACATCATCAAGATTGTCAAAACAATATGATCTAAAAAAATTAACAAAATTTACAAACAAAATTATAAAAAATAAAGATAATAAACACAAAAAATCACAAATCTTGATAGGTTGGTGGTGGAGATGTGTCTAGTTCACGGTCCTCATCAGGTGGCCTTTGTAGGCCCAATTGTCCTTGACCCTGTGAGGATGTGGTATTGGCTGGAGGAACATTATGATGTTGGGCAGTCGGCAAATTTAAAAATGGATTCTGAATAAACCCATGATGGTCCTGAACATATGGCCTGGAATCATACTCGAAACCAAAATGGCCATGTTGTCCAAAGCCAGGTTGGGACCAGCCTCCCGCACTGGGTCTGGACAAGTGGCCATATTGGGATGGTTGATGATATCCAGCCATATGGTACTGAGGTTGCCATGGTGGGTTTTGTGTGGGTTGAGGTTGAGTAGTCGGCTCACGTGTAGGGGGTGCTTCAGATCCCTGTTGAGCATGCACCTGTTGGAATCTTTGAGGCCGCAGGATATTTTGTGGTGACATCTGCCACTGTTCAATCATCTCCATAAGCTGGTATGGGTTATTTGGAGGGGTGCATGCATCAATAAGGATCTGAATGCACCCTCTCACACGAAGCCTCAACTCACGCTCTATGGGCCTTAAATATCGTGCCAGGCTCCTTGTAAAGCCCTCCAAACCATCATCCTCACGAACCCTTGCCAGGTAGCTCAACACCCCAGCATCAATATTTCTCCTACTTTGTAGGAGCTCTCTCCTGCGGCGAGCACGCTGGGAAAATAATCCAGCCTGTGGTGAGCGCTCAAGGGCAACTGTAGGGCTGCTGCTGTTTGCCTGCTCATCCTGGCTAGGTGGTTCTTCTGCTGCTGCTGCTGAAGACAGTGGGGCCTCTTCTTCTTGGGCTGCTGCTGATTCTGGAGCTGGCTGGGCAGATGAGGAGGATCCTGGAGGGATGGAGCCTGAGGGATCTGAAGATGGTCCAGCCACCTCTTCTCCTTCCCCAACTGGGTCAATGACAAACTCAGAATCTGACCCTGTCTCCCTGTCAGTGAGGTTAGACTGTGTTCTGTAATGGAAAAATATTTTGAGTACAAAATTGTTTTATATGAAAGATACTAAATAAAAAAAAGGTTTAAAATGTGTTGTGAGGTTTCTACTTACGGCCCGAGGTCCATGCTGGGGTTCAAGAAAGTTAATCTATCAAAATAGATGTACCGTATATACTCGAGTATAAGCCGAGATTTTCAGCCCAAATTTTAGGGCTGAAAGTGCCCCCCTCGGCTTATACTCGAGTCACGGTAGTGGTGGGGTCGGCAGGTGAGGGGCTGAGGGCGCTGGGGTATACTTACCTAGTCCCAGCGATCCTCGCGCTGTCCCTGCCGTCCCACGGGCTTCGGCGCTGCAGCTTCTTCCCCTCTTCAGCGGTCACGTGGGACCACTCATTAGAGAAATGAATAAGCGGCTCCACCTCCCATAGGGGCGGAGCCGCTTATTCATTTCTCTAATCAGCGGTGCCGGTGACCGCTGATAGAGAAAGAAGCTGCAGCGCCGAAGACAGGAGGGGACAGCGCGAGGATCGCCAGGACTAGGTGAGTATGTTATATTCACCTGTCCTCGTTCCAGCCGCCGGGCGCCGATCCATCTTCCCGGCCGGCGCCTCCATCTTCCCGGCGTCTGCTCTCTGACTGATCAGGCAGAGGGCGCGATGACGCATATAGTGTGCGCGGCGCCCTCTGCCTGATCAGTCAGAGCAGAGACGCCGGGAAGATGGAGGCGCCGGAACAAGACGCTGGGAGCTGCAATCAAGGGAGGTGAGTATGTGTTTTTTTTTTTTTTATTGCAGCAGTAGCAGCGGCAGCACAGATTAATGTGGAGCATCTATGGGGCACAGTGAACGGTGCAGAGCACCGTATAAGGCACAGCTAGGGGGCACAATGAACGGTGCAGAGCACCGTATAAGGCACAGCTAGGGGGCACAATGAACGGTGCAGAGCACCGTATAAGGCACAGCTAGGGGGCACAATGAACGGTGCAGAGCACCGTATAAGGCACAGCTAGGGGGCACAATGAACGGTGCAGAGCACCGTATAAGGCACAGCTAGGGGGCACAGTGAACGGTGCGGGGCACAGTGAACGGTGCAGAGCACCGTATAAGGCACAGCTAGGGGGCACAGTGAACGGTGCAGAGCACCGTATAAGGCACAGCTAGGGGGCACAGTGAACGGTGCAGAGCACCGTATAAGGCACAGCTAGGGGGCACAGTGAACGGTGCAGAGCACCGTATATGGCACAGCTAGGGGGCACAATGAACGGTGCAGAGCACCGTATATGGCACAGCTATGGGGCACAGTGAACGGTGCAGAGCACTGTATATGGCACAGCTAGGGGGCACAGTGAACGGTGCAGAGCACTATATGGGGCACAGCTATGGGGAAATATGAATGGTGTAGAGCACTATATGGCACAGCTATGGGGAAATAATGATCTATTTTTATTTTTGAAATTCACCGGTAAATGCTGCATTTCCACCCTAGGCTTATACTCGAGTCAATAAGTTTTCCCAGTTTTTTGTGGCAAAATTAGGGGGGTCGGCTTATACTCGGGTCGGCTTATACTCGAGTATATACGGTACTTTTTTTTTTGAGGAGGTGCATCTGCCCCACTCTTTTCCCGCTGCTGCCTTTCCCTCCTGTACTGATCGCGGATACTCCGCCATCTTGTTGTAACAGCACCCACTGAAACAAAAAACATTAAAACAAGATATTAGCCCATTATGTACAGTGGTCACACAAGGTGTAATTGACTACACAGAATTTAGTGTTGCATACGAATATGCATTTGTGGAATACATTTATTAACTTTGTTAAAATAAGACAATTATAATGTAATGCCACAAGGACAGAGTCCGCTACCCTCTATTCCAGAAAGAACAATATTAGAAAAACATTGTTAACCCCTTTACCCCCAAGGGTGGTTTGCACGTTAATGACCAGGCCAATTTTTACAATTCTGACCACTGTCCCTTTATGAGGTTATAACTCCGAAACGCTTCAACGGATCCTGGTGATTCTGACATTGTTTTCTCGTGACATATTGTACTTCATGATAGTGGTAAAATTTCTTTGATAGTACCTGCGTTTATTTGTGAAAAAAACGGAAATTTGGCGAAAATTTTGAAAATTTCGCAATTTTCAAACTTTGAATTTTTATGCAATTAAATCACAGAGATATGTCACACAAAATACTTAATAAGTAACATTTCCCACATGTCTCCTTTACATCAGCATAATTTTGGAACCAATTTTTTTTTTTGTTAGGGAGTTATAAGGGTTAAAAGTTGACCAGCAATTTCTCATTTTTACAACACCATTTTTTTTTAGGGACCACGTCTCATTTGAAGTCATTTTGAGGGGTCTATATGATAGAAAATGCCCAAGTGTGACACCATTCTAAAAACTGCACCCCTCAAGGTGCTCAAAACCACATTCAAGAAGTTTATTAACCCTTCAGGTGTTTAATAGGAATTTTTGGAATGTTTAAATAAAAATGAACATTTAACTTTTTTACACAAAAAATTTACTTCAGCTCCAATTTGTTTTATTTTACCAAGGGTAACAGGAGAAATTGGACCCAAAAAGTTGTTGTCCAATTTGTCCTGAGTACGCTGATACCCCATATGTGGCAGTAAACCACTGTTTGGGCGCATGGGAGAGCTCGGAAGGGAAGGAGCGCTATTTGACTTTTCAATGCAAAATTGACAGGAATTGAGATGGGACGCCATGTTGCGTTTGGAGAGCCACTGATGTGCCTAAACATTGAAACCCCCCACAAGTGACACCATTTTGGAAAGTAGACCCCCTAAGGAACTTATCTAGAGGTGTGGTGAGCACTTTGACCCACCAAGTGCTTCACAGAAGTTTATAATGCAGAACCGTAAAAATAAAAAATCATATTTTTTCACAAAAATTATATTTTTGCCCCCAATTTTTTATTTTTCCAAGGCTAAGAGAAGAAATTGGACCTCAAAAGTTGTTGTCCAATTTGTCCCGAGTACGCTGATACCCCATATGTGGCAGTAAACCACTGTTTGGGCGCATGGGAGAGCTCGGAAGGGAAGGAGCGCCGTTTGACTTTTCAATGCAAAATTGACAGGAATTGAGATGGGACGCCATGTTGCGTTTGGAGAGCCACTGATGTGCCTAAACATTGAAACCCCCCACAAGTGACACCATTTTGGAAAGTAGACCCCCTAAGGAACTTATCTGGATGTGTGGTGAGCACTTTGACCCACCAAGGGCTTCACAGAAGTTTATAATGCAGAGCCATAAAAATAAAACAAAATTTTTTTCCCACAAAAATTATTTTTTAGCCCCCAGTTTTGTATTTTCCCTAGGGTAACAGGAGAAATTGGACCCCAAAAGTTGTTGTCCAATTTGTCCTGAGTACGCTGATACCCCATATGTGGGGGGGAACCACCGTTTGGGCGCATGGGAGGGTTCGGAAGGGAAGGAGCGCCATTTGGAATGCAGACTTAGATGGAATGGTCTGCAGGCGTCACATTGCGTTTGCAGAGCCCCTAATGTACCTAAACAGTAGAAACCCCCCACAAGTGACACCATTTTGGAAAGTAGACCCCCTAAGGAACTCATCTTGATGTGTTGTGAGAGCTTTGAACCCCCAAGTATTTCACTACAGTTTATAACGCAGAGCCATGCAAATAAAAAATATTTTTTTTTCCACAAAAATTATATTTTAGCCCCCAGTTTTGTATTTTTCCAAGGTTAGCAGGAGAAATTGGACCCTAAATGTTGTTGTCCAATTTGTCCTGAGTACGCTGATACCCGATATGTGGGGGGGAACCACCGTTTGGGCGCATGGGAGGGCTCGGAAGGGAAGGAGCATCATTTGGAATGCAGACTTAGATGGATTGGTCTGCAGGCGTCACATTGCGTTTGCAGAGCCCCTAATGTACCTAAACAGTAGAAACCCCCCACAAGTGACCCCATATTGGAAACTAGACCCCTCAATGAACTTATCTAGATGTGTTGTGAGAACTTTGAACCCCCAAGTGTTTCACTACAGTTTATAACGCAGAGCCGTGAAAATAAAAAATCTTTTTGTTTTCCCACAAAAATTATTTTTTAGCCCCCAGTTTTGTATTTTCCCAAGGGTAACAGGAGAAATTGGTCCACTAAAGTTGTTGTCCAATTTGTCCTGAGTACGCTGATACCCCATATGTTGGGGGTAAACCCCTGTTTGGGCACACAGGAGAGCTCGGAAGGGAAGGAGCACTGTTTTACTTTTTCAACGCAGAATTGGCTGGAATTGAGATCGGACGCCATGTCGTGTTTGGAGAGCCCCTGATGTGCCGAAACAGTGGAAACCCCCCAATTATAACTGAAACCCTAATCTAAACACACCCCTAACCCTAATTCCAACGGTAACCCTAACCACACCTCTAACCCTGACACACCCCTAACCCTAATCCCAACCCTATTTCCAACTGTAAATGTAATCTAAACCCTAACCCTAACTTTAGCCCCAACCCTAACTTTAGCCCCAACCCTAGCCCTAACCCTAGCCCTAACCCTAGCCCTAACCCTAGCCCTAACCCTAACCCTAGCCCTAACCCTAGCCCTAACCCTAGCCCTAACCCTAACCCTAGCCCTAGCCCTAACCCTAGCCCTAGCCCTAACCCTAGCCCTAACCCTAGCCCTAGCCCTAACCCTAGCCCTAACCCTAGCCCTAGCCCTAACCCTAGCCCTAACGGGAAAATGGAAATAAATACATTTTTTTTATTTTTCCCTAACTAAGGGGGTGATGAAGGGGGGTTTGATTTACTTTTATAGCGAGTTTTTTAGCGGATTTTTATGATTGGCAGCCGTCACACACTGAAAGACCCTTTTTATTGCAAAAAATATTTTTTGCAATACCACATTTTGAGAGCTATAATTTTTCCATATTTTGGTCCACAGAGTCATGTGAGGTCTTGTTTTTTGCGGGACGAGTTGACGTTTTTATTGAAAACATTTTTGGGCACGTGACATTTTTTTATCGCTTTTTATTCCGATTTTTGTGAGGAAGAATGACCAAAAGCCAGCTATTCATGAATTTCTATTGGGGGAGGCGTTTATACCGTTCCGCGTTTGGTAAAATTGATAAATCAGTTTTATTCTTCGGGTCAGTACGATTACAGCGATACCTCATTTATATCATTTTTTTATGGTTTGGTGCTTTTATACGATAAAAACGATTTTACAGAAAAAATAATTATTTTTGCATCGCTTTATTCTCAGGACTATAACTTTTTTATTTTTTTGCTGATGATGCTGTATGGCGGCTCTTTTTTTGCGGGACAATATGACGCTTTCAGCGGTACCATGGTTATTTATATCTGTCCTTTTGATCGCGTGTTATTCCACTTTTTGTTCGGCGGTATGATAATAAAGCGTTGTTTTTTGCCTCGTTTTTTTTTTTTTTCTTACGGTGTTTACTGAAGGGGTTAACTAGTGGGACAGTTTTATAGGTCGGGTCGTTACGGACGCGGCGATACTAAATATGTGTACTTTTATTGCTTTTTTTTTATTTAGATGAAGAAATGTATTTATGGGAATAATATATATTTTTTTTTTTTCATTATTTTGGAATATTTTTTTTTATTTTTTTTACACATTTGGAAATTTTTTTTTTTACTTTTTTACTTTGTCCCAGGGGGGGACATCACAGATCAGTGATCTGACAGTTTGCACAGCACTCTGTCAGATCACTGATCTGACATGCAGCGCTGCAGCCTTCACAGTGCCTGCTCTAAGCAGGCTCTGTGAAGCCACCTCCCTCCCTGCAGGACCCGGATCCGCGGCCATCTTGGATCCGGGGCTCGAGCAGGGAGGGAGGTGAGGAGACCCTCGCAGCAACGCGATCACATCGCGTTGCTGCGGGGGGCTCAGGGAAGCCCGCAGGGAGCCCCCTCCCTGCGCGGTGCTTCCCTGCACCGCCGGCACATCGCGATCATCTTTGATCGCGGTGTGCCAGGGGTTAATGTGCCGGGGGCGGTCCGTGACCGCTCCTGGCACATAGTGCCGGATGTCAGCTGCGATAAGCAGCTGACACCCGGCCGCGATCGGCCGCGCTCCCCCCGTGAGCGCGGCCGATCGGCTATGACGTACTATCCCGTCCAGGGTCAGATAAGCCCAGGGCACCTCGACGGGATAGTACGTCTAAGGTCACAGAGGGGTTAAGGGATAAATGTTCAAACCATTATTGTAATTGGTTTATCATGTACAGCACCATGTACGTACTGGTGGGCTTTCAATTAAGTTCTATACTAATTAATAAATTAATGATTACAAATTCAAAGTAGTAAGGTACTGCTGTTTCACAAGAAAATTACATTACAAACATGAGTGTACTTACTTATTTGCCTCTGTGCCTCACGTATCTGCTGCTCATAATGTGGGAATATGGCCCCACACACACTCCTCCATGCTGCCTCTTTTTGGTCCCTGTTGGCATAGTTTGGATCTCTTTGATCCCAAAGAACTGGCCTTTCTTGGACCAAAATAAGCAGCATGTCAACATTGATTAGGTGAGACATGGTGGATCTCACTCCGTGGAGGCGTGCAGCAGACTTCCGGGTTCACTGTCTGGCTTTTTGCGCTAATTAGCATGTCTCAGCTTCCTGATTGAGCCACTTGGACAATTCCTGACACCTGCCTGAGTGTAGCGTATTTCTCGCAAGTCACACGCATGGTCCGTATGCATTCCGTATTTTGCGCGCCCACATAGACTTTCATTGGTGTATTTTTTGCGCAATACGCTGACAAACGCAGCATGCTGCGATTTTCTATGGCCGTACGAAGCCGTATAATACGGATGCGTAATATACGGCTGATAGGACCTGACCCATTGGGAATAATTGGGACGTTTGTTAGGCGTGTTTTACAGACGTATTTTATGCGCTCTTACATCCGTAAAACTCGCTAGTGTGACGGCGGCCTTACTCCCAGCCATTACCCCACTAGCTCGGAAGCACCACAACAGCAGGGTTCCAATGTTCACTTGAACTTCCTGAGAATTCAACAAACCCTTGCTGAAAATCCCCTCTACCATTCATCAGATCAAGAACCAAATTAAATTCCAAAAAGAGGAATCCATATACCATTGGATCCCCCAGACCAATTTATAACCAACTTCAAGGACAAGGGCAATGCTGTGTTGTATGCTGTAACAATAAAGAAGCCGCCTGCTCCTCTACAGCAGTTACAGACAGGCTCTCTAATCACCAGCTGCACATACATCGTAAGAAAATATAATATGTAGGTCTAGTATAAGGTGCCTGCAGCCATAAGTGTATGTGCAGAAAACTGCAAGGTCTGTGTCCCCAGTCAGTCACACTACCTACATACAATAGACGAGAGACAGGGCTGAAAACTGGGCCCATGATGTGTTCTCCAGAGCAAGGTGCAGCATCACACTAGGAGTGCCCACTCACTGCCCGCCATGTGCTGAGTTATTAGTGCCCACTCACTGCCCGCCATGACTGCGTTAGCAGTGCCCACTCACTGCCTGCCATATTCTGCGTTATTAATGCCCCACTCACCATACCGCCATGTGCTGAATTACTCCCCGAATAATTATTGACACCTGATAAAATATATATAGTAAGGCTCCAGGTAATCCACTCAGGCTAGTGCTATCCACCATCTTAGGTAATATAAAAAAGCACTCAGTGGGTATAACCTGATCCTGCAAACATATGAGGGGGACAATATACAGAAAAAGGGGTGGATATATCAGGAAGGACAGCATGCAACATTAATAGGACTTAAGGTAGCGTCACACATAACGATATCGTTAACGATATCGTTGCTTTTTGTGACGTAGCAACAATATCGTTAACGAAATCGTTGTGTGTGACAGCGACCAACGATCAGGCCCCTGCTGGGAGATCGTTGGTCGCTGGGGAAAGTCCAGCACTTTATTTTGTCGCTGGATCTCCCGCTGACATCACTGAATCGGCGTGTGTGACGCCGATACAGCGATGTCTTCACTGGTAACCAAGGTAAACATCGGGTTACTAAGCGCAGGGCCGCGCTTAGTAACCCAATGTTTACCCTGGTTACCGTTGTAAATGTAAAAAAAAAAACACTACATACTTACATTCCCGGTGTCTGGTCATGTCCCCCGCCGTCAGCTTCCCGCACTGACTGGTGAGCGCCGGCCAGCCGTAAAGCACAGCACAGCGGTGACGTCACCGCTGTACTTTACGGCCGGCGCTCAGTCAGTGCGGGAAGCTGAAGGCGAGGGACATGACCAGACACCGGGAATGTAAGTATGTAGTTTTTTTTTTTTTTTACATTTACAACGGTAACCAGGGTAAACATCGGGTTACTAAGCGCGGCCCTGCGCATAGTAACCCGATGTTTACCCTGGTTACCCGGGGACTTCGGGATCGTTGGTCACTGGAGAGCTGTCTGTGTGACAGCTCTCCAGCGACCAAACGGCGACGCTGCAGTGATCGACATCGTTGTCGGTATCGCTGCAGTGTCGCTTAGTGTGACGGTACCTTAAAGGCTGCCATATCTCCAGAAATAAAGCATGGGTTTGGAAGTCATGCCCAGATTATATGTGCAGTCTCCCTCCTCCTTCACAGGTCAGGAGGGGGAAGGTCTCAGGGGCTCATTGTTTCAACAAGTTAGGTCAACATGTCATTAGCATACAATACAATATTGTGGGGTCTGATATCAGGTGGCAGCAAAAGCCATTCAATTCAATTAGCAAATAAAGGTACCTTCACACTGAACAACTTAACAACGATATCGCTAGCGATCCGTGACGTTGCAGCGTCCTGGATAGCGCTATCGTTGTGTTTGACACGCAGCAGCGATCTGGATCCTGCTGTGTCATCGTTGGTCGGAGCAGAAAGGCCAGAACTTTATTTCGTCGCTGGATCTCCCGCAGACATCGCTGAATCGGCGTGTGTGACGCCGATTCAGGGATGTCTTCACTGGTAACCAGGGTAAACATCGGGTTGCTAAGCGCAGGGCCGCGCTTAGTAACCCGATGTTTACCCTGGTTACCATTGTAAATGTAAAAAAAAGCAAACAGTACATACTTACATTCCGGTGTCTGTCCCCTCGCCGTCAGCTTCCCGCACTGACGTCACAGCTCTGCTTTACGGCCGTCCGGTGCTGACACAGTGCAGGAAAGCTGAGGCCGGGGGACAGACACCGGAATGTATGTATGTATTGTTTAAAGTAACAATTCTCTTGTTTAAAATCTACAGGTCCTTCTCAAAAAATTAGCATATAGTGTTAAATTTCATTATTTACCATAATGTAATGATTACAATTAAACTTTCATATATTATAGATTCATTATCCACCAACTGAAATTTGTCAGGTCTTTTATTGTTTTAATACTGATGATTTTGGCATACAACTCCTGATAACCCAAAAAACCTGTCTCAATAAATTAGCATATCAAGAAAAGGTTCTCTAAACGACCTATTACCCTAATCTTCTGAATCAACTAATTAACTCTAAACACATGCAAAAGATACCTGAGGCTTTTATAAACTCCCTGCCTGGTTCATTACTCAAAACCCCCATCATGGGTAAGACTAGCGACCTGACAGATGTCAAGAAGGCCATCATTGACACCCTCAAGCAAGAGGGTAAGACCCAGAAAGAAATTTCTCAACAAATAGGCTGTTCCCAGAGTGCTGTATCAAGGCACCTCAATGGTAAGTCTGTTGGAAGGAAACAATGTGGCAGAAAACGCTGTACAACGAGAAGAGGAGACCGGACCCTGAGGAAGATTGTGGAGAAGGACCGATTCCAGACCTTGGGGAACCTGAGGAAGCAGTGGACTGAGTCTGGTGTGGAAACATCCAGAGCCACCGTGCACAGGCGTGTGCAGGAAATGGGCTACAGGTGCCGCATTCCCCAGGTAAAGCCACTTTTGAACCATAAACAGCGGCAGAGGCGCCTGACCTGGGCTACAGAGAAACAGCACTGGACTGTTGCTAAGTGGTCCCAAGTACTTTTTTCTGATGAAAGCAAATTTTGCATGTCATTCGGAAATCAAGGTGCCAGAGTCTGGAGGAAGACTGGGGAGAAGGAAATGCCAAAATGCCTGAAGTCCAGTGTCAAGTACCCACAGTCAGTGATGGTGTGGGGTGCCATGTCAGCTGCTGGTGTTGGTCCACTGTGTTTCATCAAGGGCAAGGTCAATGCAGCTAGCTATCAGGAGATTTTGGAGCACTTCATGCTTCCATCGGCTGAAATGCTTTATGGAGATGAAGATTTCATTTTTCAGCACGACCTGGCACCTGCTCACAGTGCCAAAACCACTGGTAAATGGTTTACTGACCATGGTATTACTGTGCTCAATTGGCCTGCCAACTCTCCTGACCTGAACCCCATAGAGAATCTGTGGGATATTGTGAAGAGAAAGTTGAGAGACGCAAGACCCAACACTCTGGATGAGCTTAAGGCCGCTATTGAAGCATCCTGGGCCTCCATAACATCTCAGCAGTGTCACAGGCTGATTGCCTCCATGCCACGCCGTATTGAAGCAGTCATTTCTGCCAAAGGATTTCCGACCAAGTATTGAGTGCATAACTGAACATTATTATTTGTTGTTTTTTTTGTTTGTTATTAAAAAACACTTTTATTTGATTGGATGGGTGAAATATGCTAATTTATTGAGACAGGTTTTTTGGGTTATCAGGAGTTGTATGCCAAAATCATCAGTATTAAAACAATAAAAGACCTGACAAATTTCAGTTGGTGGATAATGAATCTATAATATATGAAAGTTTAATTGTAATCATTACATTATGGTAAATAATGAAATTTAACACTATATGCTAATTTTTTGAGAAGGACCTGTACACTGCAATACAAACAAAGGCTGCAGGAGTTCTCAGTCCACCCATCCCCAAGTCATGTCCACCTCCGTCTAGTCTCTGGTGGTTTCTTGATGCCCGCAGACCATTCCATCAAAGTCTGCAATCCAAAACGTCACTTATTCCATTCCGAGCCACGACGTGTGCCCAGTTTTTTTTCCCCACATATGGAGTATCGGCGTACTCGTGAAAAATTGCACATCTTTTTCTGTATATTTTCTCATATAACCCTTGGGAAAATAAAAAAAATCGTAGCTAAAAGATCATTTTTGTGGAAAAAAATGTTTTATTTTTTTTCACGACTCAACGTTATAATTTTTGGTGAGGCACTTGGAGGTTCACGGTGCTCACCACATATCTAAATAAATTCCTTGGGAGGTCCAGTTTCCAAAATGGGGTCACTTGTGGGAGATTTCCACTGTTGAGGCACATCAGGGGCTCTGCAAGTGCAACATGACGCCCACAGACCATTCCATCAAAAGTCTGCAATCCAAAACGTCACTTATTCCATTCCGAGCCCCAACGTGTGCCCAAACAGTGGTTTTTCCCCATATATAGGGGAAGTATGGTGGCGCAGTGGATAGCACAGCAGCCTTGCAGTGCTGGAATCCCGGGTTGTATGTTCTCTCCGTGTTTGCGTGGGTTTCCTCCGGGTACTCCGGTTTCCTCCCACATTCCGAAGACATACTGATAGGGAATTTAGATTGTGAGCCCCAACGGGGACAGCAACGATAATGTGTGCAACCTTTCAAGCGCTGCGGAATATGTTAGCGCTATATAAAAATAAAGATTATAATTATTTACATGGGGGTATCGGCGTACTCGTGAAAAATTGCCCAACATCTTTTTCTGTCTATTTTCTCCTATAACCCTTGGGAAAATAAAAAAATCGTAGCTAAAAGATAATTTTTGTGGAAAAAATGTGTTTTATTTTTTTCACGACTCAACATTATAGCTTTTGGTGAGGCACTTGGAGGTTGACGGTGCTCACCACATAGCTAGATAAGTTCCTTGAAGGGTCTAGTTTCCAAAATTGGGTCACTTGTGGTGGTTTTCCACTGTTTAGGTACATCAGGGGCTCTCCAAACGCAACATGGTGTCCGATCTCAATTTCAGCCAATTTTGGTTTGAAAAAGTCAAATGGCGCTCCTTCCCTTCCGAGCCCTGCCGTGCGCCCAAACAGTGGTTTTCCCCCACATATGGGGTATCAGTGTATTCAAGAGAAATTGCACAACTTTAGTGGTCCATTTTCTCCTTTTACACTTGTGAAGATAAAAAAAAATGTTGCTAAAAGATGATTTTTGGGGAAAAAATGTGATTTTTTTAATTTTCACGCCTCTACGTTCTAAACTTCTGTGAAGCACGTGGGGGTTCAAGGTGCTCATAACATAGCTAGATAAGTTCCTTGAAGGATCTAGTTTCCAAAATGGGGTCACTTGTGGCCGTTTTCCACTGTTTAGGTACATCAGGGGCTCTTCAAACGCGACATGGTGTCCGATCTCAATTCTAGCCAATTTTGGTTTGAAAAAGTCAAATGGCGCTCCTTCCCTTCCAAGCCCTGCCGTGTGCCCAAACAGTGGTTTTCCCCCACATATTGGACCAAGAGAAGGTGTGGACAGACTTGAAAAAAGACACATTTGGAGATGAGGGTGGAGGGGTGGGTAATGTCCCTTTCCTTTTTGTTTCCTGGCCTTTGTTTGCTGCTTCCTCAGCCTTTTGGTTCCTGTTGCTGCGTGGTGGGAGTGGAAGGCTGGGCTGTTGCACTCGGCTGCATGGTTGAAGAGGAAGGCTGGGCTGCTGCACTCGGCTGCATGGTGTAGCTGGGTACTGTTGCAACAATCCTAACTAGTGATGAGCGAGTGTACTCGTTGCTCGGGTTTTTCCGAGCACGCTCGGGTGACCTCTGAGCATTTGTTATTGCTTGGAGATATAGTTTTCATCTAGCATGGGAATTTTTCTGAATATATTCCCACGCCAGAGTTCATAGGAGTTTATGCCACCAGGGGGTGCAGCACCGCAAGTCTACGAAGCTACGTTCCCCTGCATTCCATTCATTCCCCAGTTCTTACAGCCAGGGGCAGCTGCATTAGCAGGCTCCTGGTTGTAAAATTATTTAACCCCTTCAGATGGATTTACATCCTGGGACATGTCTGTATGGCGGACAGGTATGGGATATTGTTGCTTTTTTATTTTCCCTTTTTTTCAGATGACAAGGGTCGTCAGTTGGATTGAGTACAATAAAGATGTTAAAATCCCATGTGTATTTTTTTCATTAAAGTACTTTTATTCTTAATGTGTGTAGTTTTTTTTAACCCTTTATTACTATTGGATTAATAATGGATAGGTGTCTTATTGACATCTCTCCATTATTAACCAGGCTTAATGTCGCCTTACATTGGCAAGGTGACATTAACCCCTTATTACCCCATAACCCACTGCTACTCGGGAGTGGGAAAAGAGAGGCTAAGTGCCAGAATAGGCGCATCTTACAGATGTGCCTTGGGCAGATGTTTTTAGCCAGGGAAGGCCAATAACCATGGTCCCTCTCTAGGTTATTAATATCTGCCCTCAGTCACTGGCTTTCCCACTCTGGTGGAGAAAAATGCGCAGGAGCCCACGCCAGTTTTTTCCGTGATTTAACCCTTTATTTTAACACCTAGAGCTCACAAATTTTGCACACACACATCTTACATTAGTAGTGAGGAATATGTAAAAAAAAATAATGGATATGAAATGGTTTACTGTATGTAAACCATGTCTCATATCCTGTGGGGTTTGATAAGGAGATAGCAAAAGCTGGCAATTTAATTACCAGCTTTTCTGCTATCTAGCTCTCTATTAAATATAAATATATATACATATATATATGTGTGTGTGTGTGTGTGTCAATGACATTTATTTTAGCTATTCTATTCTAACCTGCCAGTGTGATTTTACAGTACACCGCACTGAATAACCGGCTTTTCTATAGAACACCAATGCGTTTTTCTCGCAAGTCACACTCATGGTCTGTGTGTAATCCGTATTTTTCTCACTCCTATAGACTTTCATTGGCAGATTTTTTTGCGCAATACGCTGACAAACGCAGCATGCTGCGATTTTCTCAGCCTGTAAAATACGGCCAAGAAATATACGGCAGATAGGAGCTGCCCCATGGAGAAACATTGGTCCGTGTGCAATGCGTTGTTTTTGCGCATCTCAAACGTCCGTATTCCTCTCTAGTGTGACCCCGGCCCAAGTCTTACACGTGGTGAATGAATGGAGAGAATGGTGCAGGAGTATCTAGAACTGATTTTCAATACCATCAAGGAGGGTGTGGACCCTTTAACATTTTTGGAGGTTTTATCATGCCAGCGCTCTCTCAGAACCTGTTTTCAGCTGTGCTGGTGGTGTCCTGACGGATAAGTGCGCCACTGGCTGTCATCTGAAAGTGTAGACCGCCTAACTTTCATCAAGATGAACAAGTCATGGATCTCCAAGGACTTTTGCACCTGCAGACTGTACAGACTGGGTGATATTGCATTTTTCCTTGTGATGCATTAATGTCATGTAACTGCACTCTGTGATATCGTTAGTGTTGCTTCTGTTTCTGCTGTGGCTGTTGCTGCTGCTGATGTTAACACAAATTTGTAGAAATGTGAACAGTCATGGTTTGTCTACTGTACATCTGCTGGGTTAGCTGTACTGGAAGACGTGACGGTCCCAATTATACTATTTGTATTCTCGTGACAGTTATTCCACTTCAGTGGTGTCAGTCCCTCATTTTTTAAATGTGAAAACTCCAGGTTGGGTGTCCATCTGCTGGACTGGGTGTAGTGGAAGACCTGTCAGTCCCTATTATACTATATATACTGTGGTGAAATTGATGCCACTTTGGTATTGTCTGCCAATAATTTTTGGAAATGTGAACACCCCTATTTGAGTGTCCATCTGCTGGATTGGGTGTACCTGCCGGTCCCTAGAATACTATTTCTACTGTGGTGAAATTGTGAAATTGATGCCATGTTTGTGGTGTCTGACAATAATTTATGGAATTGTGAACATTCCAGGTTGGGTGTACATCTGTTGTATTGGTGTAGTGGAAGACCTGTTGGTCCCTATTATACTAGTTGAAATTTATGCAACTTCTGTGTTGTAAGGCCCTCATTTCTTGAAATGTGAACACTCCTGGTTGAGTTTCCAACTGCTATAGGGCGTAGTGTAAGACCTGTCGGTCTCCCTATTATACTATCTATACTGAGGTGTAATTAATGCCACTTTGGTATTGTCTGCCAATGCTTTTTGGTAATGTGAACGCTCCTGGTTGGGTCTCCTTCATGCATGTTGCCTGTAGCAGTAGACCTCAGAAACCGTCAGGCCTTCACTTCCTTGGACTCAACTACCAGTGTTACTATCCTTACATTTTTCTGACAATTGTAGTCTACAAAACTGATATTTGTGCCACCTGAGTGTGGCTCAGCATGAAAGCAGGTACAGGTGTTGCATGTGGTATCGGGGCTCCCAGCAAAGGAGGCCTACACTGATCCCTCACCCACCTTGTCTTACTGTGACGTTCAATTGAAAACTGTAAATGCTGTCCCAGACAGCTTATTGCAATATTGAAAATTCGGTGATCGTAATCCGAACCGAACATTGAAACATTTGTTCATCTCTAGTGAACATACCCTTAGACCTATTACCACATAAAGTGACACTGGTCACATATCAAAATTTTGGCCTGGTCATTAAGGTTAAAATTTGCTCTGTCAGTAAGGGGTTAATGTAATTGTATTTGTTTTTTTCTAAAGGAACATGTTCCCGCCCAATCTGGTGGAAGCCTGCTTTAAACAGGTATGTAATACACATTTCACTTGTCTTTTTTATGAACATGCAAATTTATTTATATCTTACTTCTTTATTAACCAATGTATTGGGCAGGACTAAAGTTCTGTGCAGCACCTTCTTTTGCTGGAGTGCATGTCTGTATTATGTATATGCATGGATAATGTGTGTAAATGTTGAAGTAATATATAAGTATGTGTATATTTTATATGTGTGCCCTATGTAAATATGCATGTGTTTACAGGGGTGGGCACTGACAAAGGTGAAGGGCAGGCCCAAACACAAGACCTGCACAAAGGTCCTTCTATCACACTGTGACAGTCTTCCATAAGGAAGAGGGGCCTGGAGTTCCTGGAACTAACTATCCCTGTCCCGAGGGTAGTCTTGAAGGTAGAGGGGCCAGAGTCTCTGACCTTACTATGCTTCTGTTAAACCCTGATCTGTCTCCTCCCCCACCCTATGAGGCATGGGACAGAAGACAGAAATTTAAGGTAAACAAGACAAAGACAAAACAGTGATAACAGAAGACATCTATCATATAAAAGCACCAACCAATGATAGGGAGTAATACACTAAATGGGAACAGGGACCAGAAGTGTTGTGAATTCTGCTCTTGGGCTCCCTCCGGTGGTTGTAAGTGGCACTTTTGTGAGTTCTGCTCTTGGGCTCCCTCTTGTGGTTTCTAGTGGTATGGCTGCTCCTTGGAGTTAGCTGTCATCAGCTGCCTCCACTTATCTTCTCTTCTGCTCGGCTATTTAGGTCTGGCTCTGTCTTCAGCCAGTGCCACTTGTAAATGGTTTCTGGTTGGATTCACATCTCTTTGGAGTTCCCTGTTATCCTGACCAGTTCAGCTAAGCTAAGTTTTTGCTTGCTCTTTTCTGTCCATAGATTGTGGACTTATCCATTCTGTGCTTTCTATGTTTGTCCAGCTTATCAGTGTGAATTTATTCTGTCTTGCTGGAAGCTCTGGGAGGCAGATTTGCCCTCCACACCTTTAGTCAGGTGTGGAATTTTTTTTGTAAACTCTGCGTGGATTTTTGTAGTGTTTTATACTGACCGCACAGTATTCCGTCCTGTCCTATCTATTTAGCTAGACTGGCCTCCTGTGCTCATCCTGGTTTCATTCTGTGTATGTCTTTTCCCTCTCCACTCACAGTCATTATTTGTGGGGGGCTAATCTATCCTTTGGGGATTTTCTCTGAGGTAAGATAGTTTTCCTGCTCCTTTCTTTAGGGGTAGTTAGCTCTTAGGCTGTGACGAGATGCCTAGGGAGAGTTAGGAACATTCCACGGCTACTTCTAGTGTTGTGTTTAGCTTAGGGACTGCGGTCAGTACAGTTACCACGTCCTTCAGAGCTCGTTCCATGTTGCTCCTAGACCACCGTATCATAACACAGAAGATAAACACACACATACTACAACAAACCAGAGAACACTACTACAACAACTCTACTACAACCACTTAGCTTTAGCACACTGCACAGTAAAACAAATATTTCACTGGCATGAAGAAAAAGGTCTAACTAGGTACCTAAATTAAACTAAACAGGTAATGACCAGATCAGAAGAAACTGAAATGAAGCTGCATGTTTCTAACCAGCATAAGAAAGGCTCATTAACCTGTTTAGCACCCAAGGAAACGAAATACATTTAACCCCTTTCTGACATCAGACCTAACAATCTGTCCATGTGCCCTGGGCCAATTTGACCAGTGATAGATTATTAGGTCATTTTGATCACCCACGCACATGGGTGTCAGTTGATTCTGACAGTTGACACCGGCACTGAGTGCTGGGAGGGGAAATGCACTTTAACCCCCGATCGGAGCCCCTCTGCCTATGGATCGGAGACCCAGCGTCGTGAAACAGGGTCCAGATCGTTGCCATGGTGACCTGATATCGTCATGATGACATCCGGGTCACCAGAGCTAGGAAATTTACTGATCACGCACAGTGTATGATCAGCAACTATCCCTGTCAGTGCAGAGCTGACAGTTTATACAGCTGCTGAATCCTCATGCTGTATGAGCGATTAGCCTGCAAAAAATGATAGTCCCGTAGTGGGACAAAGTACAATAAATAAATTAAGGAAAAAACTATTTTTTAAATAATTGTAAAAATATTAAAAAATAAATAATGATAATAATAAAACAATAAAAATATATTGTTTCTATAAATAAATATTTGAGTGAAATTTTTTTAGAAACAATAAAAGTACACATAATTGGTATCGCGGTGTCCGCAATAACCCGACCTATAAAAGTGTCCCACTAGTTAACACCTTTAGTGAACACCATAAAAAAAAAATAAAAAACAAGGCAAAAACAATGCTGTATCATCATACCGCCGAACAAAAAGTGGAATGAAACGCGATCAAAAAGACAAATATAAATAACCATGGTACCGCTGAAAACTTCATCTTGTCCCACAAAAAATAAGTTGCCACACAGCTCCGTGAGCAGAAAAATAAAAAAGTTTTAACTCTCAGAATAAAGCTATGCAAAATAATTATTTTGTCTATGAAATGGTTTTTGTTGTGTAAAAGTCCCAAAACACAAAAAAAAGATATAAAAGAGGTATTGCTGTAATTGTACTAACCCGAAGAATAAGGGTATGTGCACACGTCAGGATTTTTTCCTGACAAAATCCGGAGAATTCTGCCAGAAATCCGTGTGCTTTTTTCGAGCGGATTTCTCGCGGAATTTGTGCGTTTTTGACCCGTTTTTTGCGCAGATTTTTTGCGGCATTTTTGCGGATTTTTCCGGAATGTCCATTTTGATAGGAAATCCGCAGAAAATCCGCAAAAAGATAGAGCATATCCGGATTTTTTGCAGTATGCGTTTTTGTTGCGGAAAAAAACGCTAACATATGCACAAAAAATGCGGAATGCATTATAAATGATAGGATGCATAATGTTAGTGTTTTTTTAGCGGATTTATAGCGTTTTTATGGCGAAATTCCGCAAAAAAAACGCTAAAAATGCGGACGTGTGCGCATACCCTTAAACTGCTTTATTATTATTATTATTATTTCTTTATATAGCACCATTAATTCCATGGTGCTGTACATGAGAAAAGGGGTTACATACAGGGTTATAGATATCGTTAACAGTGAACAAATTTACAATGACAGACTGGTACAGAGGGGAGAGGACCCTGGCTTGCGGACTTACATTCTTTGGCGTTATCAATTTTACTATAGCCAGAACGACATATATATCCCCCCCCCTTTCCCACCCCCTCAAAAAAAAATTCCTGAATTGCTGGTTTTTGTTCATTCTGCGTCGCAAAAATCAGAATAGAAAGCAATCAAAAAATGTCACGTGCCCGAAAATGGTACCAATACAAACGTCAACTAGTTCCGCAAAACGCAAGCTCTCACAAGACTCTGACCAAAATATGGAAAAATTATAGCTCTCAAAATTTGGTGATGCAAAAACTATTTTTTGCAATTAACCCCTTTATGACCCCAGCTTTTTTCGGTTTTGCGCATTCATTTTTCGCTCCCTCCTTCCCAAATGCATAACTTTTTTAATTTTCCGTCAATATGGCCATGTGAGGGCTTATTTTTTGCGGGACAAGTTGTACTTTTGAACAACATCATTGGTTTTAGGATGTCGTGTACTAGAAAACGGGAAAAAAATTCCAAGTGCGGTGAAATTACAAAACAAAAAAAGTAATCCCACACTGTTTTTTGTTTGTTTTTTTGCTAGGTTCACTAAATGCTAAAACTGCTATTTTGATTCTCCAGGTCATTACGAGTTCATAGACACCAAACATGTCTAGGTTATTTTTTATCCAAGTGGTAAAATTTTATCCAAACTTTGCTAAAAAAAAAAAAAATTCCGATACCTGTATCGTCTCCATTTTTTGCTATCTGGGGTTTGGTGAGGGCTTATTTTTGGTGTGCCGAGCTGACGTTTTTAATGATACCGTTTTGGTGCAGACACGTTCTTTTGATCGCCCGTTATTGCATTTTAATGCAATGCCGCAATGTCCAAAAAAACTGTAATTCTGGCGTTGCAAATTTTTTTCTCGCTATGCCGTTTAGCGATCAGGTTAATCCTTTTTTTATTGATAGGGCGATTCTGAACGCGGCGATACCAAATATGTGTAGGTTCGATTTTTTTTTTTTTTTTTTTTAATGGTTTTATTTTGGGGCAAAAGTGGGGTGATTTAAACTTTTTATATCTTTTTATTTTTTTCATATTTTTTTTAAACCTTTTTTTTACTTTTTCCATTTTTCGGTAGCCTCCACGGGAGGCTAGAAGCTGGCATAGCCTGATCGGCTCTGCTACATACGAGTGATGCTCAGATCACTCCTATGTAGTAGATTTACTGCATTGCTATAAGCGCCGACCACAGGGTAGCGCTCAATGCAATCCAGAATCAACAACCATAGAGGTCTTCAATAGACCTCTAGTTGTCATGCCGACGCATCGCTGACCCAATCATGTGACGGGGGTCAGCGATGCACGCATTTCCGACCAGATGGCCGGAAGCACTAGTTAAATGCCGCTGTCAGCGTTTGACAGCGGCATTTAACTAGTTAATAGCGGCGGGTGGATCGCAATTCCACCTCCCGCTATTGCGGGCATATGTCGGCTGTACCAAACAACCGAAATGTCGCAGCTTTGATGCGGGCTCACCACCGGAGCCTATATCAAAGCGGGGGTTCTGACCTCAGACGTACTATCCCGTCCGAGGCCAGAAAGGGGTTAAAAGCATCTTTTAGTGTGTGACAGCAGAGAAACATAAAAACCATATATAAATCTGGTATCAGTGTAATCGCACAGACCCGAAGACTAAAGTCGCCTAATCACTTATACTGCACAAGGAACAGCGTAAAAAATAAATAAAATCAATTCTTTACCTGCTGTTGATTTTTTCATTCTGCATCCCAAAGATCACAGAAAGGCTCGGCGCACATTTATCATGCGCTCTGCGCTGAGCGCTTACACTGGAGTTTCCGTGTAAATCTCTAAAATGCGTGATTCAGATAGAACCCCCCGTGGGTTTAATCTGGATCACGTCACTCAGAGATTTAGAAGGAAACCCAGGCCAGTTTCAGGTAGCTCCACCATAAGCGCAAAGCTTGGGAGGAGCTAGGGCTGGACTGTGTGTGGTTATTTTTCGAAAGTGGTGGAATTTCTTAAACCTGAAATGTTTTTTCAATTCCTGACTAAGGCAACATTTCTGGTGAGGTGCACGACACTGAAAATCAAATTCATTAAGTGGTGTAGGATTTCTTGAGATTCCACTATGTTGTAACATCTGGACGCTGCGGGTTGGATGCTGCACACATAAGCAGCATCCAACCCGCAGCATTTACTGATCGTGTACACATTAGTGATGAGCGAAATTGTTCAGAAAAAATTGCCAAACATAAATTCAGAACCTATATGGCACATTTGGATTCGTGATCGGAAACACAAGCAAAATTTTATAAAATCGTGAAAAATCGGTAACATTCGGTAAAAAGTGCAGTAAAATATTTGCGTTGCCACAAAAGTATTTTCAGCACTTTTGCAACAATAATGGTGGTGTATCATGAGCGTGCAACACATGTTCGAGGGGAGGTGTTTGCAGAGCTCAGAGGAGCGGCGTGTTTGTGAACAGTAATTTTTTTGCGTAACTTTGTGCACATATTGCGGCTAGCTAATCATGGCGCGGGAAATATCCACAATGTCCTGACCCGGCGGCTTGTCATTGGCTGTTAAAATCACATGTCCCTCTCCATATAAATAGTGGACATCTTGTTTTAGCGCCATTTTGACACTGTAACAGCACAGAGGGTGCTCCTGATGCTGGCAGTGTTAGCAGCTAGATTTTAGCTAGTTACCTAGGTGGTTGTTGCTTACTCAGATAGTTTAGTTAGGTAGTGTCCTGTTTTGTTTTTTTTGCCGTTACTGAGGTCCACAGACAAATTTACCTTCCAGCACTTATTTTTTGTGGCCGTTACTGAGGTCTACAGACAAAGCTAGCAGGGCACATGTCCTACAAGTGTGTTGTGCACTGCTTCTATTGTGCTCCAAGCATGAGTATAGCATTCTAAATCTTATTTTTTCTCTGCTCTGCCCCCTATGACGGCACCACGGAGAGAGGGGATCTGCCCATCAAGAAC